>NW_020955199.1:861486-890993 GCF_003031625.1 Empidonax traillii
CTGTTGGACTGTTTCACCAATGGGATGGAAGACTTCCTGAGGTGCAGGCTGATATAAAACTTTTGTCTTCTTCAAGCTGACTTCCAGACCAAAAAGCTCAGCAGCCTCTGCAAAGCAGGATGTTAAACGCTGCAGAGCTACTTCTGTGTGGGCGACGAGAGCGGCATCATCAGCGTAAAGCAGCTCATGGATAAGATGATTTAAGGTCTTAGTGTGGGCCTTCAGTCACCTTAGGTTGAAAAGGCTCCCATCGGTACGATATCGAATGTAGACACCGTTTTCAAAATCGAGGTCTGCCGTGGCCCTTTGGAGCATCATGCTGAAGAAGATCGTGAATAAGGTTGGTGCAAGAACACAGCCTTGCTTCACACCATTAGCTATTGGAAACAGCTCAGAAAGTGTGTCCCCATATCTGACTTGACCGCTCTGGTCCTCATGAAGCGAGATGATCATTTTGAGGAACTTGGGAGGACATCCTAAACGTTCCAAAATCTGCCACAGACCTTTTCTGCTCACAGTATCGAAAGCCTTGGTGAGATCAACAAAGGTAACATAGAGTCCTTTGTTCTGTTCCCTGCACTTCTCTTGCAGCTGTCTCAGAACAAATACCATGTCTGTGGTACCTCTGTTGGCTCGGAAACCACATTGGCTTTCAGGTAGAAGATCTTCTGCTATGGTGGGTATTAGTCTGTTCAAAAGAATTCTTGCAAGGATTTTACCAGCAATGGAGAGCAGAGTAATACCTCGGTAATTTGAGCAGTTTGTTTTATCTCCTTTCCTCTTCTATATGGTGACGATGACAGCGTCATGAAGGTCTGAAGGCAGTTCATCTTTTTCCCAGCAGCGCACCACAAATTCGTGAAACTTAATATGGAGTGCTTGGCCACCGTACTTCCAAATTTCAGGTGGGATTCCATCAACTCCAGCTGCCTTGCCAATTTTCACCTGCTGTATTGCTTTAAGAGTTTCTCCCATGGTGGGGGCAGTGTCCAGTTCTGTTTTCACTGGTTGTTGTGAAATATACAGATGAATACATACACACCCAAGCACAAATTGGGTCGTTATGTTCTTTTTTCAAACCAGTCTTCTATGGTTCAGCATACAATGTGCTAGTAATAATATTACCATGCCACCATCACTTAGTTTTTTATTTTGGCTTTTCTCCTAAACTTTTTTGCTCCCAAGTGTTGGGATGTTACAGGGCCGTGTCAGTAAAAGGTAACAGATAACAGTATCTTTAATTTCATATGGTACTCAACCTGAATATCAGTATCTTAATATGATATATCAAAAAGTCTGAATATCAAACCAAGTACTCAGAATATTCTGAGTTTTATTTTAATCAAAACAGAGAGATTTTGAAGAGAGGCTACATCAGCCACAATGAAAAGAATGGTATGTGTGGCGTGCTATAAATGAATATGTGTTTAACTCACTTCAGTCACTCCCTAGGGACTTCAGTGCAGTTTCACAACACAAGAAATCAGAATGCAGCAGTGACTAGTGGTGCCAATGAGACAGGTTGAGTTTTCACATGGAAAAGACAGACATGGACTTTGCTCAGAATTCAGTGCTTTCCTGTAGGTGATGTTGAAATCCATGTGTTAAAACAGTAATCAAAGTAATCAGTTTAAGCTGGATTCCCCTATTGTTGGCAACTATACAGGACTTCTCAGTACTGTTCGGTAAATATTTGTTTCCCTTGAAGCAACAAAATACAGGATAGGTTCTGCAGAGGCAGGTGTTCCGGTAGCATGAGTGAGATCACTCTGACAAACAATAGCCTTGATTACAGGCATTAAGATTAATGGCTTAGCACAATCCCACAAAGTAAATAACTTAACATTTACTCTCAGGGCGTTTTACTAGGTGGAGTATATGGAGCTACAAGGGAACACTGAGGAGTGAAAATGAAAAAAGAAGTGTGAGAAACAACAGCTCATCTTTCATACCTAGAGGTAGATGTGAACAGTGAAACTGCAATTCCTGCAACTTGGTGTCAATTCGAGGACTTTTTAGAATGAGAATACAGACTAAAAGTGGGTAACGTAGAAGATGTACTTTTGCTTAATGCAAGTACATAACTGTAGATGTTCTCAGTGTGAGAAAATGCACACATCCTAGTCATCTTTTTACAGCAATGAAAAAGTCTTAAGGGCTTTTTTCAGCAATTTATCGGTTTTTGAGAAATAGCAATTTTCCAGAGAAAATGTATTTGTTTTCCAAACATAACTGCTTAGTCTCTCTGGAAATGAACATTTATCTCTACTAGGAGATGCAATACCAGTAGTTAAACATATTACAACACACTTTTTTTGTAGTGGTGATATCTTTATTAACATTTTTATGCCACTATATTTTGTTTCTACGAAAACAATTGACTTCTGTGGTTTGGTAGGAGTGCTTTCTCTCGTATAAAAGAATATGCCATTTGAAGCAAATCTATCAGGATTTAACTTCACAGATCAATTACTGTGAACTACTTAAAATCAACAGGTTGGCAGAAAGCACTTTGTTGCTTCTGATTCTGAAAATGCTCTGGTGAAAGAACCCATAGCAAACCTACACAGACATTCAGTATATTGTGTGTCCTACCAAGCAATAATTATGCTCATAGTATATGTTTTAATTAATGCATATCTTATGTCCACATTAAAACACTTTCACAAACTGTTATTCTTATGCATATTGTAAAGTTAAGGCTCATCTTATATTAATTTAGCAACAGTTCAAAATGAAGCAGACAACTGGTTTTGCTGCTTTGAACACAGTCACATGTGACTCTAATATATCTTTCAATGGGTAAGGACAAGAGGATTTTTGTACTTTTCCATCAAGACTGCCAGTTCTTTGAAACAACAGCTAAAACTTAAGCACATCAAAACAGATTTTCCCATCAATTTTGGGAGGTGCAGGCCCTCACACACTGTTATCACAACTACCCTCTCTTAAGTCCATAACTCTATAAAACATAGTTGGAGGATGAGAAAGGAGGAAAGAAAGATCGTTACTCCAGGCAGATACACAAATTAGGACTAAATGATCTAAGCACTAATTCTACTACTAATTTCATCTACTAGTTTCCATTCCTTTATGGCAAAAGATCTTTTTCTCCAATCTGCTTGCAATATTGGTCTCAGAAAGAAAATCCCCTTGGCCAGCATATTCTCATAAAAGAGAAAGACACTTTTTTCTTGGTTTTCATTACATCAGAGCAGACATTCCTCTTTGGGAAAGCATTAAGAGCATTCATTTTTACCTCAAGGATAGCTTCTTTTCATCCAGGTCCTGCTCTCAGCAGCTTTGAGTCAGCTCATCAGGACCAAAACCACACCTGGCCATCAATCCTGCTTAAGACCACCGAGAGCTCTCTAATTACGAAATTCTGCAAATATAAATTACTCACTTCCTTTTTAACTTTATGCTCTGCAGCCTGTATCCGTTGTTCCATCTCTTCCTCTAGCTCACTGAGCTGAACTGCTGCCTTCTCCTGAGCTCTAAAATTTAAAAAAAATATACTCTTAGCAATTGCCCTCTGGTTTGACAGAAACACTGTGTGAAACACACCTGCTTACCTCAATTGAAACAAATTAGACAGTCGTATAGGGAAACTCTCTAACACTGCCCCCTTGAAGCTGAAGTGCCTGGGAACCAGAATCCCAAATTATTTTGAGGAGACAGGCAAATTAGATTTTAAATAGTAGCTGACAGATGATGACTAGCATGAAATACATCATATCTGCATTTTTAAAATTAAGTTACAGAGATAAAAGGCCTCTCAGATTATCCCATGAAGGGTAACTGCAGTAACGTGCATCACCCACATACACAAGTTCTCTGTCTCGAGCTAATCTGTTTGGTTGTGGTAATAATTACGTGAGACTGTAAATGCCAAGTAGTTAAAATAGGTAAATACACTCCTTGAAGCTCAAGAAGCAAAAATACAGTTTCTAGAATGAAAGCATAATGGACATGTATAATAAAACTCAAAGTTGCAGCCAATGAGGAGGAGTCAAAACGTTTTAAGACATTCAACATAACAATAGTCTACAAAAATTTGGTCCAGGACTTACCAAAGTAAGAACATGGAACTCTCTGCATGCTGCTACATGTGCTGATGCACAACTGCACACATATAAACTAACTTTTGAACTTGATTTATGGAAATACTTTGCCTGGCTTATTTTGGTATTATCTCTCAGTAGTTTAAGCTAATGAAGCATGATAGAGAAAAAAAGAAATTGCAGAACTGAACTAGAAACAAAACTCACTATACCTTTTTACCGCTATGGCCAAAGTTTCCATCTCTGTGCTTTGAAGTTTGATCTCCCGGATGAAGTTCTTAATTACATGTTCGTATGACTGGATTAATCTTGGTTCCGCTATGTGTATGTTCTGATACAGAACACTGACCTGCTCTTGCCTGAAAATGAGAGATACCATTTTAATGCACTTATTTGGAACAATGTTCTACTACAGGTTTGAAAAATTTACTGCAAATCAAGATGGAAAAACTCTTTGCCTAGTTTTAAAATTTAGCAAGGTAGATAAGGACTTTGAACATTCAGCACAGTATGTCTCAATTCTTCTACACTACGCTTACTGTTTCCACTTCTCTACTTTCATATAGCTACTGAAAAAATAAAATTCATAGTAGGAGAATTGCTAACACGTGACACATTTCATAACTTCCTAGCACTTCAGTAGTTATCCTTCAGAGCTGTAAACTGCTCACCAAAACAGGCAATAAACTATTCCAGAATAGTTTCAAATTTTAGACAGAAGTAGACACTGTTCATATCCAGAAATAGCTGCTGAAGGATGTCACTCGTTCAAAGAGTGTAAATATACACACAGTTTTTTAAATGAGTTGCATGTAAAATAGAAATAGCACTAGCCACAGTGAGATGGACAGTTTCTCAGTCTTTCAAGGCAGACAAATTCAGCCCAATCTAAAACATAAAAAAGTTTTAGTTGGCATACAAGATTTTTAGAAATATGAAATGTAAACATGATAAAAACATCTGTGTTCTGCAATTTTCTATCTTCCTTTTAGTTTCACTAAAACTATGCTTAACATTGTTTCTTAGAAAGGAGGCAAACAGTAGGAAAATTACTTATTACTTGACCTTAACATAAAAGATTTGTTACTTAAGCAAATGTTTTCATGACTGTCTTGCAAATCACAGGTCACTGAAATAGGATTGGATCTTCAAGGACTTTTATAACTGTATATAACATATATAACTATATAACATGCACAATAGCAAAGACTTCCTACAAGAGAAATTATTAATGGAGTAGCAAAATTGAAGGTTCAGTGTCTTACACTGATAGGAGTAGAGAAACAAGTAGACTGTGCTCACTTTGTTCCAGGAATAGAATACATTTGCAGTGGAATACTGCAATGTACTTCCACAGCTTTCATTCTCTTAACAAGAATGCCACACCCACAGCTACTCCCTCTTCCAGCTTCTTCTGAACACTGATATGTAGGGGATACCACATGGAAGGTCAAGGCCCACTTGGAATATTAAGGACAAGAAGAGTTTCTACAAGTACATCAGCAGCAAAAGGAAAATTAGGGAAAATCTGTGGCCACTGCTGAATCAAATGAGTGCATCCTAGTAAAGCAAGACACAGAGAAAGCAGATACTAAATGCTGTATTTTCCTGTTCTTACTGCTGAGGCCAGCCCACAAGAATCCCAGAGCCTGGAGGTAAGAAAAGGCTGAAGAAAGGAAGAATTTCCCTCGGAAATTGAGGGTTGAGTTAGAGATGATCTAGGAAGACGTAACACTGTAAATCCATGGGCCCTGATGGGATGCACCCACCAGGGCTGATGAAGCTGGTAGGTGTTGTTGCTAAGCCAACCTCCACCATCCTTTAAAAATCATGGAAAACAGGAGAGGTGCCTGATAACTGGTGGAAAGCCAGTGTTACTCCCATCTTCAAAAGGGGCCAGTAGGAGGACCCAGAAAACTATAGCCAGTCAGCCTTCACCTCAGTCCCTGGAAAGGTCACGGAACAGAAACTCCTGTAGGTCATCACCAACCATGTTGAAGAAAAGAAGGTCATAAGGAAGAGTCAGCATGGATTCAACAAGGGGAAATCCTGCTTGACCAATCTTATAGACTTCTATGACGACATGGCAGGACAGGTCAGCAAGGGTAGAGCAGTGGATGCTGTCTGCCTTGACTTCAGCAAGGCTTTTGACACTGTCTCCTACAACATCCTTGTAGGTAAGCTCAGGACATGGATTAAATGAATAGACAGAGAGGTGGATCAAGAATAGTAGAGCTCAGAGGATTGTGATCAGAGGAACAGAATCCAGTTGGAGGCCTGCAGTCAGTGGTGTTCCCCAAGGATCAGTACTGCTTTGAGCCTTGTTCAACTTGTTTATCAACAACTTGGATGAATGGCTGGAATGCAGCCTGAACAAGTTTGCTGACAATATGAAACTGGGAGGAGTGGTTGATATGAAACTGGGGGGAGTGGCTGATACACCTGAAGGCTGTGCTGCCATTCAGTGGGACCTTGAGAGGCTGGAGAGTTGGGCAGAGAGAAACCTAATGTGGTTCAACAGTACAAGTGTAGGGTCCTGCACCTGGGGAGAAATAACCTCAAGTACCAGAACAGGCTGACCTACCAGAGAGCAGCTATGAGGAAAAAGACCTGTGAGTCTTGGTGGATGACAGGTTGACCATGAGCCAGCAGTGAGCCCTTGCAGCCAGGAGGGCCAGTGGTATCCTGGCATGCATCAGGAAGAGTGTGGCCAGCAGGTCGTGGGAGGTGATCCTACCCCTAGTACGTAACTCAGTGAGTGAGGTGACTCAGCCATAGTGAGGCCACATCTGGAATGCTGTGTCCAGTTCTGGGCTCCTCAGTACAAGAAAGACAATGAGTTACTGGAGACGGTCCACCAGAAGGCCACGAATATGATCAGGGTTCTGGAACACCTCTCTTACGAGGAGAGACTGCAGACTGGGCTTGTTTAGTCTGACTGAGAGGGGATCTTATCAATACCTACAAATATCTCAAAGGCAGATGTCAAGAGAATGGTGCTAGATTCTTTGCAGCAGTGCCCAGTGACGAGGAGTAATAGCCATAAAATAGAACACAAAAATTTCCACCTCCATGAGAAAAGACTTCTTTGTGTTGAGAGTGGCAGAGCGCTGGAATAGGTTGCCCAGTGAGTTAGTAGAGTCTCATTCTGTGGAGACATTAAAAATTCATGTGGACATGCTCCTATGTAACCTTCTGTAGATGAGCCTGCCTTGGCAGGGGGTTGGACTAGATGATCTCCAGAGGTCCCTTCCAATTCTAACAATTCAGTGATTCTTTTCAAAGTATATGCAAATATACATTCCCAAATTAAAGCTAGAAATCAGTATATCCATGCTGCTCAGTCTCTGCCTTACATCTAAATCTGCTTTAAGACGAAGTAGTCAGAAGCACAAAGGAGCTACTGAAAGATTTTCCCCCTGAGATTAAAAAGAAAACTTATATTTCATATTCCTTTTTATCCCAGTGACCAGCTATCACCCAGATGGATTCAGAATAACTCAGTGACTCAGTTTTAGGAAGTAGTTAGGCTTAAGAAGTCAAAAAGTGACCTGTACAACTAAAACCATGCTGACCATGCTGGCTCCTGGAAAAGGCCTGAAAGGCTTTATAGATCACAACTGGTCACTGAAACTCTCAGTGACACTTGTGTGAGTGCTTCTATGGCAATGTTACAGGGTGTACTCACTGTATTAAAAAAAAAAAAACAAACAAAAACAAACAAAAACCCCAAACAAACAAAAAACTTAACGAACAACCAGACACGGGAGAAATCAAAGTCCTGTAACAAAACTGATGGGACTCTATTTAATCACTTATGCCTTCAGGAAGAAGTAATACACTTTCATGAACTGGGAATACTGTTATTGATATAGTCACTCCAAGTATCCGTGATGAATTAGCAGCAAGTACACTGTTATAATATTTTATAGACAAGCAGAATTTCAGAAGGATGCAGCTATGTACACACTCATATCAACATACAGTAAGTATTTGATGTTTAGTTGTTTCAAATTGGTATTTTCAATCACTTCTCTGTTTTCACATGTTTTGGTGAATACCAGTGACACCACTGCAGTAGAGCAGATTAGCTGCAATTAATATTGCCCAATTTGTTTGTTTGCCCCAAATTCTCCTTAAACATGTGCTATTTCTTTCTGTAAATTCATTAGGTCTTCAAAACTACTTATCAAAGAAGATTTTACAAATGGATTTCACCAAGCTGACTTTAACTCTAAACAGTCTGTCTTTTTGCTGGACAAAAAGGCAATTAAAATGCTCTTACTTCAGTTTCAGGAAAATTA
Organism: Empidonax traillii; assembly: GCF_003031625.1. NCBI lineage: Eukaryota > Metazoa > Chordata > Aves > Passeriformes > Tyrannidae > Empidonax > Empidonax traillii. The sequence continues at coordinate 869,855 of NW_020955199.1, forward strand.
ATCTAAAATGGCTGGGTTTGCCCTTTAAAACCGGACTTCCTCAAATCCTAAAATCACTTTTCAACATATTTAGCTGTACCTCTTTAAGTTCAACATTAACACAACCGTAGACATTCACAAATACTAATGCATAGAAAGAGCATTTTTTAATACACAACATGAAAGACTGTCACTTTGTTCATCTGGCACTATGGTTACACTACACATGCATGCCTTCCTGCTGCTTCTGCAAAGTACAGACATAAAACACTAGTATCCCCAGTAAGTATAGCATTCTGGCCAAGTATTGCTCTGGCAGTACTGAAGTACTTCATCTCAAAGGTTTTATAAAATAAACTGTCTGTAAAATTAGTACTTAGTAAGTGTAATTAGTCAATATTTGCCCAACTTCACATGAGTTAACCTAAGCAAAGTTACTGTATTTACATGGTTTCAGGGAGTTCCTGAGAGAATTACATAAAGAAAATAAAACTGCTCTGAACATAAAGCAATTTGTAATATGGTAGATTTAAAGAAGGATAGCAGAATACAGGAGGAGCAGGAGAAAGGGAAAAAAAAAAAAAAACACATCAAAACCCCCACAGCACTGGTCTTAAGAGATACCAGATATTTAGATTATATTAAGTGTCATAATTTCATTTAACCCACATGGCTATATGAATCCTTATCAATTCATAGGATTATTTTTCGTTTCCTTATCATACAGTGACCATTTGCCTAAAGATCCACACTCTGAATGCAGCTCAGAGGGAGCTGATGGAATTTTTCAACAAATAAAAACTCAACACTTGCTTGATATCTGACATGTGCCCCCTGTGTATTTAGCAGAATATGCCGTGTTACATGGGCTCCCCTTAGTCTGACCCTGCGGGCAGTATTTGGTTTTAGAACACTATTCTAATGACCTCTTCCTAGTGTAGGTCAGCCTGTAAAATTTCTCTTATCACTTGTAGCAGCTCTGTTGTGGTATGGACATGAAGAGGTAAAGTATAAGATGGTCTGAGCCAGTAATGTCTGAGCAGGGTGGTTGGTGGGAAAGAAAGATCAGGCATTATGCGTCTGATGATTGTCCTTACGCTGGAGACCAATCACCTGCGTGTGCCACCAAGAGATAAAGCAGTACCTTTTTCTGAAAAGCAGACACATTGCATACACCACTCTGCATCAGCAACCAGAAAAGAACAACCAAATTCATTACAGAATGGAAAGGCTCCAATTTTGTCACAGCTGAGTACCCAACATCATCTGGATTGAATGCCTTGAGGAAAAACAGATTACACAAAATTTTAACATGGTGTAAAATTCAAGGCATTTGTCAACTTGAAGCGCTAGGGGTTTTTTTAACACTGCCTTTTCTTTTTCCATATCTGCCCCTTCAAAAATAGGCTGCATTAAAAGAAGACAAATAAAATTGCAACCCCCAGATGAGAGCTCAGCCAAGGTCTGATTCCCCGAGAAACGATTTTCACTGTTTCCAAGGCACAAATGGTGCTCCCTTCTAAAAACAGAGGGGTGATTTAGAGCCAGTGGAGCAGGAGTGGAAAAGACTGTGGGACAGGCAGGGAAGCATGAAGTCTGTGGAAAAGGAGAATGCCTCAAAGGACACTGTTATGGCAAATGGTCGTATGACGTTAAAACGCAAGGAAAATGAATGCTACAGTGCTTGAGTTAGTTAGCACAGGTGTTGTTCTGATTAAAGTAAAAAGCAGAAAAGCACTAAAACTTATGTTAGCTCAGAAAGTCTTCTGGCTTACAGAAAGGCTTCCATCACATTTTCAGCAGAACATATCTGTCAAACCCCTATCGCGAGATGTATTAAAAGACAGGACAACATTCTTACAGCAGAGATCCCCTCTTCAGCACTGTGACAAGGGAGGACCCAGTATTTGTTTTTCCTTAGAATTTGCCTTTATTCCCTCTCCAGGGAACATGCTTCAATTTCCAAGGAAACCTCTCCAGTTCTGATATCTGGTTGTCTGATATCTGATATCCAGCTCGTCTTCTTTTGGAAGTAAACACAAATTGCTGACAAGAGTTAAGGCTGTGCTCTATATTGACTTTGGCAGAAGTCCGTCCTGGCTGATGACAGCAAGAGCATGACAGGTTTTGGATGGGTTTTTTTATGCAGTAGAGTTCCTATTCTTTGCTGAAGTACATAAGTATATTCCATGAGCATCACCTGTGTTCACAGTTTAAGCAGCTCGTGTCAAGAACAGCATGCTTTTCTCATTTAATCACATCCCCCAGATCCACATTTTCTATACAGCTTCAGATGACATGACTTTGGGGCACACTGTTATCATAACACATTAAGTATATTGGAATTGTATGATGCATAAAATCTCACAGTCTGGCAGCACTGAAATCAGAGCCTGATGAACCATCAGCTTGGCCAAAATTACAAGACACACAAATAAAACAGACCCCAAGACCAAAAGCAAAGCAATAAAGTATGAGGACTCTCAGAGGCAGAATTCAACTCAAGACAGTGATAAAAACTTTCTGCTCCAGATTCATTCACTCCCTTATGATCAAATTAATTTAGATCATTTTCCAATAAAATTACCCAATTTGCCAAATATCTCAAAAATATTGCCTCAGAAGGCTTAAAGTCTTTGTTGACAGTCCCAAATCTTTTTTCTTTCTGACTGAAGGTCTCTGATATTAAATTTAAAAATCTGTTTTGCAGAAGTTTTTTGCCTGTAATTTATAGACAAAAATACGTGTCATGGCATTCACTGTACAGGTTTTATCCTGAAGTGTCAGTGGATGTTGTATCATTCTTTCCTCAGGCTGAGGAATGGAAAAGGACAGCCATCAGAAGACTTTCCCACATGCTTACAGGAGCATGTCTATTAGGAGTGTGGAGGGAACCTTTTAATCTTACTACTGAAATTCAGTTAAATCTGAGATTGGCCACAAAAAAGAATGCAACACCCAGTAACACAGTCAAGGACTAAACCTTTCCAGTATGGGCAATTCACTGGAGCATTCACTACCTGGAGCACCAAATAGGTACATTTCTGAACTTTTTTTGTCTACTCCTGTACCACTGCAAATACTTCTTTGAGGAATAAACTAATGAAAACGGGTGAGTTCCCAATAAAACAGATCTCCAGTGGCAATTCACTACATATATGCCAAAGGCATTGCATTCTTTTATGTTTAATTACTCCTTGTCCAGATTAAATGTAACCATAATGTTACCTGCATTTTTAAATTAAATCCTTAGGTGACAAATAATTAAAATAAACTAAATAATTTAAATAAAAAGTTAAATAACTTTTGGAATTCCAGCTTGTACTTCACATGATTTTGTTATATTCTGTTGCTTAAGACTCCTCAAACAAATTAATATATTCAGTACTCACGTAAGTGGTTCTAATGATTTCAGTGGGGCTACTCACAAGAAAAAGCCCCTTTACACGTATGTTTCAACAAAAAAGGTGTGGCCTGCCAATGGATATAAACTGAGTTGTAACACAGACCTGCTTCTTGCACTTTAGGACGAGAAAGAGAAATAACAAGAAAACAAAGAGCACACTGTTCTTCAGCTAATGTTGGCACACACCTAATTTATACACCAAACGACAAAGTATGTTCAAATGTATTTATAAAGCTGAATACGAATAGAATACAGCCAACTTGGTAGTATTTAATTATCAAAATTTAGTTAATTGAAGTTTTCTTGTAAAAGAATCATAACACAAATTACATTAAATGAGTCATAATGAATTTAGCACAACTATGGGATGCATCTGCACAGTGGAGCCAATGAAACCTATTACCTTTCCCTCCTACTATCCTTTTAGACAATCAGCTAGACAATACTCAAACTGCTGCTGCAATACATAGTAACCAAGATACTGACATAGACTATTACCAAAATTAAATTGATGCTTTCACAAGTTACCGCTGTCCATGAGTCAGATTTTTTTCACCTCCTGTTGAGTTTCTGCCTGACTTTAGGTTACTAACTATTTCTGCAAACTTGCAAAAAGGCTTTTGTTCTTGTTCTCCTTCTGTAGAAATCAAGTGTGTAGAAAAGGAACAAGTTAAGACAGACCTACGTGAAGTTTCTGATCTGTTTGAAATGGGGCAAAACTGTTGTTTACCAGGAAAAGGCTGACTGGGCTGGAAGAAAGGTTCTTGGGCCGGTCGGGGAACAGCGCGGGGAGAAAGTTCCTGCGGAGCCGGCAGAACTTTGCATCCCGTACGTTCCACCGGCCTGAGTTTCCCACGTGGGTCGCTGGCAGCGCAGCGGAGAGTTAGCAACAGAGCAGATGCATGCTGGAAAAACAGCGCTGGAAACCACCCAAGCCGGGAAGCAGATGTGAGGAGGACTCTACACACCTGCAGGCGCTGGGGCCAGGCTGCACGGCCGTCTCCCAGCCGGGATTGCATCAGCACCGAAGGCAGGATCGCCAGGAGGGCCATTTCTTCCCCGCGGGGCCGCTGTGCAGCCGCCAGCCCCAGCCCCCAGCCGCGGGAAGGCGGACCCGCGCCCCCCACCGGGATCGTGGGTGGCACGGAGCGGGCGGGCCCGGACCTTACCTGGGGATGTACCTCGCCTCGTCACCGAGCCGCACCTCGAAGTCCTTCCAGGGCTGTTCCAGCCCCGCGGCGACCCACGCGGCCGCCTCCTCCCCGTCGCCCTCCTCGCCCCCAGGCTCGCCGCCACCGGGCTGCGGCCGCGTGGCGCCGCGGAAGCCACGGGCGAACTCCGGGAAAGTGATGGCCCCGTCGCGGTCGCTGTCGAGGCGCTGGAAGATGGCCTCGGCCTCGGCCGGCCGCACCCGCAGCTCGGCGCACAGTGCCGCGAAGTCCTCCCGCTCGATGCGGCCCGAGCCGTTGGCGTCGCACGCCAGGAACAGGGAGCGCAAGCGGGACAGCTCGTCCCCCGCCGACTCGGGATCCATCGCCCGGCGCCGGGGGCGCGGATCCTGCGACCGCGGCCGGGACTGGACAGCTCAGGGTGGGCTACGGCGGCGACCCGACCTGCGGCCCAGTGGGGCGGGACAGGTCCTGCTCCGCCCCGGCGCCCCGCGGGGCCGGGCGCGGCCGGGAGGCGGGAAGCGGAACGCAGGTGGCGGCTCCCGGCCGGGACAGGTGCCCGAGGGTGCCGCAGAGGCCCGCGGAACTCCGTCCGGGACAGAGCAGGGCGGTCCCGACACGGCAGCCGGGAGATGTCAATCCTACTTCCCATGGAGGGGCAGGGGCAGGGTGTTGCCCTCTTGCTCTGGCACAGGTGACTGTTTCCGGCACCGCGGGCTTAAACACACGTCTCACCTCTCTGCACCACTCAAATGTGAGTCCCGATACTCTGCGGTCACCATAAGGTGTTAAATCTCACCTCTGTTTTCCCATAGAATAAAAATACTCCTGATGTTCTTGGCAGACCAAGAACCCAGGATGCCACAAAGTTTCAACAGATAAATTCTTGCTGACCACGAATAGTCTTGGAGTTAAACAGTGTGAATACGTGCTCACCGATATCCCACCACCAGTAATTTAGAAATGTGCATTGTTAAAATGCCAGCTTAAACTGAACATGCAAAAGCTGCATTCAAATCAATAAACCAAAGGAGCCAGACTTTCAGTGTGCTGTGAAAAACTAACATCAGTCTTCCTCGACAAAAGTCAAGGTGCCTCCCTTGTTGAAGTCAGAGTCAAAACTTAGACTTCATTTGAAGCAGTTAAATTTTTTGAAACTATTATTTCCCTAAACTTTTTTATGTCTATCTACAAATGTAAATTGTGCATACCAAAGTTGTGATAAACAGAATACAAATCCTACTATCAAGATAGCATTTCCTTATTGACCAAAATAGACCCAAGGCTAAGTATCTGTGATCCAGCAAAGCAGAAATAGTCCAGACCTCCTTAGAATAAATCCCATGCTGTCAATGGGAACTATAAAGTACTCCTCTGCCTAAGAGACGTGAAATGTCCTCAAAAGAAATTATTATTTTTTTTAAAGCTTTTGATTACTTTCTTGACAAATTTACACAGACAGACAACAGTCTATCTCTAGACAATAAAAAGTTTTGTGAAATGTTCCCTGCACTTTAGGGATATACAGTTGGTAAATAATTTGAAATATAAATTTTAGCTTAAAATATCAGATAATTAAAGGACTTAAGTTTATGATTTTATACATTTTTGTCATTATATTTCCATCACACAACTGCAGAACTACTAAGAGTAGTAAAGTGCTACGATCATCAGTTTCCTAGTGTTTTTGTAAAACAAAATTATTTAACAAAAGTATTCTTCCCATTCCATGATCTCTCATCTGCTGATCAAATTTTTATATCCAAAGAGTATCATGAAGCCCTTATGAGGTTGATGAAGGGTTGTTCAGCCATCCAAAGAGACAAATTTATCTCGCTTACATTACCCAGCTCTCTGTTCATAGAAGCAGGAACATTTGGTTGTCAGAGTGAACAACCTCATGAGCTGAATTGCAACAGCCTCATCCAGGGCTGAATTGTGTCTGACTACGCAGACAGGGAGTTCCCACTCCAATCAATGTGCTCACCTCCTTGTTTGCTTTTGGGGCTGCAGGTTTATGAATTGACATTTCTCAGTAATCTTTATCCTACCCACTCTTTTACGCACTCTCTTGTGTGTATTTCTTGTGGTAGTGACCACCTTGGGCTGCTAAAGTAGAGGGCATAGATTTTAGACATGTAGTCTCTGTCGGGATTTTTTCTTCTTTTTTTTCCTTTTTTTTTTTTTCTCTGATAGTTAACATCATCTTTTCCCAAGCTTTTCTACGTAAAGCTGTTTGTAATACAACTTAGGATCTGACCATTCTATTGCGAAGGTCTGAATTTTTGTTTTCAATAGAAGCTTTATGTTTCTACCTATATGATGCAAAGTAAATAGTAAGTAACACTGAAAGCAAATAGAAATTTTCACATTAACATCCATTTTTAATCAAGCCATATGAAGGTCTTGCAATAAAATTTCCCAATACAATGGCTACATGCTTTGTTCTTTAATAGGCAGGTAGTTCTTTATGTATTCAGTGGATTTCATTGTCTTTGACATCTCCCTTAATTCCACTGTTAGAGAAGTTTTGTCACACAAATCTCAGGCACTGGTATGAAGAACAGCATCTGATTTAGCACCGTCACGGCATATGTATATTCTGCTAAATAGATGATGCCTGCAGTGTTGCACAATACCACACAACCAGTGCTTGCTTGGCAGGCCATTGTTTAGTTGAGTAGTCCTGACACAATAGCACAGAGATAACAAATAAAAGACGGTTTATTTGATGAGACATAAGAATGAGTGGTGGGACCAGGATTCCCAGAAGGCAACGACAGTGCTTTGTTTTGAAATCATGTGCCTGTTCTTAGAAGGATCTTCCCCTTTAAATCCAGTTCTAAATTAAATAAATACGTAAATGCAATGCACTGTTTCTGTGGTATAGTAGTTTTATATTCATAAGAGAAGTTTCAAATTCATGCATAAGATACCAAGCCTACAGATACAGATATACGCAGTGTGCAATTTTCAGGCTATCATCTATTTTACTTCACTGTGCCATGAAACACACAAGGTAGCCCAAGCATCTGTTTGGCTGAAACAGCAGAAGGGAACAATAAATCATAGGAACTTCAGAGAGGCCTAAGGCAACAGATGAACAAGAAAGGATTCATTGTATCACTACTAAAGTGTCCTATTGTACTGAGTGGGAAAAGCTGGGACTTGACACTGTTATAGAGACAGAGGTTAAATGGAGCAGATTAGAAGAGGCAAGTAAACCAGAAAATTGAGGTGTGGCAGCACGTGATATCAAGACTTAGCATTGTCCCAGGAAGCAAAAGAGCAGAGGAGCTGAGCTGAGCAGTGGCTAAGCTAGTAAACCTTTAAATTGTATTTGAATATATGTGATCTCTGAAAGCAACTGTGCAGAAGCCCAGAAAAGATGGAGTGCTGTGCTCCAGGCAGATCCCATGCCTGATATAGCAGGCCTCTTCCCATTGGTCTCTATATATTGTTTTAGGAATCCTACATACATACTAAAGGAAGATTTTTGATTTGGACTTCAAGCATTTATAAGGTAGGACTTAGAACATAAATTGGAACAATTCTTACTTCTCATTCATCATTACTGTACATGGCCTTGGGCATTATTTACAATGTCATGCATATTATTCAGATCTTATACTGAAGACTGAATATATCTATTGTATAGTACCTGCATATATGAGCCAAACTTTTCAACTAGTAATGGTTAAGAATGTGAATGGATCCCTCTGTGGTTGCAATTACTTTCTTATTCATCTTTTTCTGTTTTACATTTGGACAGTTTAAGCAATTTAGCACAAACTGTGTGACTTACTTGGAGAGTAGACCAAAAGTAAAATAGAATCATCTATTAATAAGAAACATCTCATTGAAAACAGTTAATATTACGCACAGGTATCATACTTGCCACAATACCATGAAACTAATTAATGAAAACTGCTCCAACTTCTCCTCCAACCAACACAAACTTTACTTTCTCTGGAAGCCACCATATATGTCAATGCATCACAATCCTGGTGTGGCACTCTGTCTCTTCCTTTTGTATGTCTACCTGTTCATGACCTCTTCATCTCCCTTCTAACAGGAAGGGATGCACATTGTATGCAGGCAGATGCAGGGCAAGGTGAGAGGGTGAGGTGATGTGCACAGTGGAGTGCTGTGGGAGGTCTCCAGCAGATGAGCCGTGGTAGTGGTTCTTCCTCCCCACCGCTTCCCTTCTCTGCCTTTCTCATTCTGTGTCTTCATTTACAATTTTTATTAATTTGATGGCATTTTCTTTGCTTCAATGCATCAAACTAGGTTTTGATGGCATTAAGCGAGCTGTTTATTTAGCTATATGCAGACATGCACCTTGTGCGAAGCTCATAGGATTGGTGCACATGTTAAATGCCACGTCTGGGCAGATTACAGAATATAGCTACATACTCTCATTCATTGCTGAATATATTTTAGTACTACTGAATATGATTGACCCTTATTCTCTTCAATTAAAAACTAAGGGTAATGTATCTGGTAACAGACATCATGCAGACTTTATTTCTCAGATAGACTGCATCATCATGACCTCCTAAGGGGAAAAGATGTAATCTATGTTTTAAAAAACTTAGTTCAAGGCAAAGAAATTAAGATATTTGCATAATATTGCAGAGTGTGCAATAATATGCACAGTATTATGCTTCAACTCTATAAAAAAAAAAAAGACAGAAAGTGGCAATAAAAGTTCTTTGTCAAAGCAGAGGTACATTTAAAAGCCAAAAATGTCTCTCAGAATACACAGATTTGGCAGTTCAGACAGTGAGATAATGGTTTTCATGGTTTTATAGATTACTTTAATAAACTTTGGGCAATGACTGAAGTGGAAACTTTTCAGCTGAAGCGTATTCAGCCTTCAAAAGGGGTAGGAATTAATACTGGAATATCAAAGTACTCATGGTGCTCTTGCAGAAATTTTTAGTTATTGGCAGCAAATGAGACATGACTCTCTCCCATTCTTTTTGAAAGCTTGCCTGTTATGATCAACTGAATATACAGAGATGCTGAAATGACCAATAATGACTGACAAGTACTCCAGCCCCAAAATGACAGAAAAAGACTCTTCTAAAGACGTATTGTTACACTACCAGTTCTCAAAAATCTCAAACTCTTACATGCATGGCTTTTTCTTCCCCTCTTAAACTTTGGAGTAATATAAGCAGCTAGCAATAAACACTTATGAACTTCATATTTTACAGTAAGCCTTCCTTGGTTTTGGAAGTCTACATGTTTTTTGCAATTCTAATAGTTAAAACCAAATGGCATCTACTGATGAAATTTCTTTGTTCTTAAAAAATGGGTATCTCAAAATGCAATTCCCTATGTCCAAATCAGTTAACAAAGAGCATTACAGAAGACAGGATTTTCAGGACAGAGATTAACAATGATAGGTCAAACAGACACACCTCCTTGCAGTTACAATTAGCTTTGACCTTTTTCTGCAGAATGGTGCGAAATCTTCAAAAACACAGCAAGGTCCAGGTTTTCCTTGCAAACAGAATGGTCACTGTTTCTTCCTAATTCCCTTTCTTGCTCAAGGTGTTGGAACATTTCCCCAGAAGCAGAAGAATCAAGTTTAAGTCACTACCTTGCCTGAAGCAAATTAAAGCTACCTTTCTTTTTCATCATTTGACTGTCCTAACCAGAAAGCTACTGAAGACAGTGATAGAACTGAGAAGCACACAATTGCTCGAAGCCACTTCTCCAAGAATCTGTGTTTTACAGTGCATTACTACACAACAAAAAAGTCTGTTGTGGAGATGCTTGATGAAAATTTTCCTTGTGCCAGTGAATCACCAATCCATCTTCTGCTTCTCTCTGTTTGGTCCAAAAAATTTTATCTTATTTCCCATATTCTGACTAAGTGTTATCTATTCAATCACTTGAGCAGTTTTAAGACAGCCTGAAAGACATTTGCTTACCTGGACCAAGAAATACTTAAATCTGTTCAGAGAGAGAGAGAGAAAGTGCTTTTACCTTCCGGTTGCTATATAAAAAAAGTCACTCACATTCAGTACTTTTTTCTACTTTATCCTGGGCAAAAGTGGCTGCCACTGTTTCACTTTGTGAACCTTCCCCTGTTCACGTGAGGCAAACTTTGTATTTGGCAGCAGAGCAGGCCTTTAAAGAATGAGGGAAGAATGTCCCATTTGTGGATCCCAAGGTTTTTTGCTGTTGAGCTGCTCTGTGTCCACAGAACTGTTAGACATTCCTACAACTTCAGGCTTCTGGGCAGTATTCCTGGAGAAAACCTAACTGGTCAATGTCCCATTGAAAGCCATTTTGGACGGTGTCATGGTTTATTCCCAGCCAGCCCCACGCAGCTCCCTGCTCACTCTCCTACCCATGGGATCAGAGAGATAATTGGAAAGGTAAAAGCTAGGAACTTGTGGTTTGAGATAAAGACAGTTTAAAAAGGAAAGCAAAAGCCATGCATGCAAACAAAGCAGAACAATGAATTAATCCACTACTTCCTATGGGCAAGCAAATGTTCAGCTATCCCCAGGAGAGCAGGGCCCCATCACAGGTAATAGTAACCTAGGAAGACAAGTGCCGTCACTCTATACATCACTCCTTCTTCTTTTCCCCCCCCACTTTCTACCTTGGGCATGATGCCATATGGCCTGGAATATCCCTTTGGTCAGTTGGGGTCAGCTGTTCTGGCTATGTCTCCTCCCAGCCTCCCATGCATGCCCAGGCTCCTTGGCAGCATGGCAGTATGAAAAGCAGAAAATGCCTTGCATCTGTGTAAACCCTGCTCAGCAATAACAAAAACGTCTGTTGTTATCTACCCTATGTTCAGCACAAATCCAAAACACAACCCCATGTTAGCCACTATGGAGAAAATTACCTCAGCCAAAGCCAGCACAGATGGTCTTTCTCAGACCCACTAACCACAACTAATAATTTTGTGAGTTCTCAGGCAAAGGCATTGAAACTCAACTACCTACCCTGCTCAGTTGTTTAGAACAATCTACCAGCATTGTGGATATCGGAAAACTGCATCTCCCATATGATACTCTGTCCTTATGAACACTGTTTGGGAGATAGCCATTTTTAATATGGTCACCCTGTTTAGGAAGGTAAGACCAGTTCAGTAGTCATGAAGTAGACACTGCCATATTTGCTGACCTCAGTGCCAAAGAACAGTTCTGATGCTTTTAATTTATGAGGGTAGAAAATTAAATTGTGTAGGCCTTTTTGTTTATAAAAGGTCAGAATAACATTTGAGATTATAATCCTATTAGAATTTTCTTCCTGAATACATAGTACTTTGACAGTAGTTCAAACTTAAATGCTGAAAAAATGTGAACATAGCTAATTTGACTTTACTCCACCTGAGCAGGTTACTTCTGTATCATGAGAGAAATAAGTGCATTAAAAAACCTTAAATAATTATTTATTGCAATATATGATCAAACAATATTGTCATAAAATAATGGAGAGGTGGGCAAAACAAAGCATCCCACAAGGATCTTCTAAATAGGAAAGTGTTAAAGGAAATTAATGGGAGTTTTAAACCAGAGGCAATTAAAGGTTACATGACTCAGAGCTGAAAAGTAAAGCAAACAATAATTAAGAATCACAAAACTATAAAACCACACTAATTCTTCTGAAATGTAAGATAAAATACTGTGCTTGTCAATCTGAAAGAGGAGTGAAATCTTGTCATTAGTCTGGGAAAAAAAGACGCAAAAAAAATCTACCAGAATTTCTACCAGTTTAAGGGTTCTTCTTTTCCCATCATAAAAATTACAGAAAGACAATTAATCTCAGCAACACAGTATAAAATCGGAAACAAAGAAAAAATAATTCTATTAAATATTACTAAACCAGGGGTTTAGTTACTAAAACACTAAAACACTACTAAAACAGGGTTACCCCTCATCTGCCTCCAAAGCATAAAGAAAAAAAAATATGCTTTCTTAGGTTTACACAACTAGAGAAGATTACAAAAATACATATTTCTAATATGTTATTTTCTACAGGTGAAACCTCTTCCACAAATCATATTCTTTCAATCTTTGCTCACAAATCCTTTATATAGTGAGAATACTCATGTACACAGATTAGTAAACTGCAAGTAAATGCTCGAGAACACCTATGGAAAATTAACTCTGTGTTTGTAACAAAAGTGTTTTTGGTGCTGGGCTAATCCTCCTCCTAATGTACTTGATTTCTGAAACCCAAAGATAACACCTTCGGCACATTTGGTTGCATTAAGTTAGGCTTTAGCCTTGATGAGGTCTAAGTGCTTTAGCTGACTATATTAGAGGGCTAAAAGCTGTTGGATATTCATATTGTATTTCATACCACATTATAACTGTGTGACAGTTGAATGTGCCCCGCTGACTCCAGAGGTTTTTCTTAGCACAAAGAGGCCATCATGTTCACCCACCTGATAAGCATCTCATGTGACTTTGTCGTCTGCAGAAATGAGAACAGTTCTAATTTCAAATAGTCATTGTGAACTGATAATTTCCAGCTAAAACTAAGGACAATCCAGTGGATAATTTTGTATGGCATATGAAGGTGTGATCCCAGGGGGGTACAAGAACTGAGACATGAACTCGGCAAGAGAGAGGAACTTTATTCAAAGGATGCAGGTTTTTATAACCTTACACAAACATGAAAACATTCCCTCTAAGGCAAAACTTCCTTATTAGGCAAAACCTCCTTGTCAGGCAAAACCTGTTACCACAGCATCTAATTGGCTGCTGGCTGCTACCTGGTGACCTGGCAGGCTCTTGAGGTAGCAGCTCCATTCCTGTAATGAGTTGCTCTGTGCTGTGCTTAGCCCGAAGCCTGCTGGTCTTTTTCAGGCCTTTAGCCTACCTGATCCCCACAATTTTGTATAAATAAATTTGAGGTGGAAAAAAAACCAAAACCAGAAAAAAAAAAAAAAAACTCTTCACAAGCAATCCAGAGCAACATAAAACATTTTGCTCTTACTCAACAAACTATTTTTTAAATGATCCATTGCAGCAGCATTAAAGATGTGTATAATTTTTCTTACTTTCATGACAAACTTTTTAAAATGTGACATTTAAACAAAATATAGTATTTTATAAATATATCTACTCTTTGTGAATTTCTGTAGTATTACATATACTGCTTAAAATTTCTACATCATAATGTAGATATAAAAAATTCTGTGAGAGCTGTAATTTTGAAAAAGTAATGTACAACCCATAAAAGTCAATATTTTAATAAAAGTCATTATGAATTAGTATAACGTGATTATAACACCCTGAAGAGCAGACAAATTCCTGTAGTGGTAATACAAGCCAATTGCGTTTAAAAAAAAACCCACCACCAACAACAACAACAAAAAAGCAAACAAACAAACAAAAAAACCCACAAAAAAAACCCCACAACACACCACATATTTTGCATTTAATCAGAATATAATGCTTTCATATTTCAGTTAAATTCTCAGAATCTGACAGGAAATGCTGCAGCTGTAGCCAAAGACTGAAGGATATTTTTTCTGGAAAGCCCATACCTACCTTCTGCAGTTACTGTAGTTTTTTAATTGCATCCAAAGTAACATCTCTACAGAAACTGAGCTTCATACATTCCAGACTGACCAATAAAAAGCTGGCATATAGCACCCTGAGACCCACAGACTAAAACCAAGCTAACCCTATATTCTTCCAGATATCTTTAAGAATACTTTCATAGGTTCCACAGACGCAGACACCTACCCATAACCATTCTAAAGGCTGAGTCAGCTTTACTTTTGGAAAACCATAAATAAATATTAAATGCAGAATACCAGTACTGTTGATGAAATTTGAAATTCATTTTCCATGCTTCAGAAAAATCAAAGGAAAGAAAAGAAAAGAATGTATAGACTGGGAAAGGAAAAGTCTCTGGAAAAATATCGAGATTTGTAGAATATTTTAAGTAAGGGGAATTTTAGTGTATAACTTTCAAAGTTAAGAAAAGGCACTTTGACCACATGTCCAACTCAAATATCTAATTTTTCTCTTCATCATGTCAGTGTTACTTCCTAGACACTGTAATTCAACTGCCTCTGCTAGTTAAGTTATTAGACCATTTCTTGGCAGAAATTTGGCCTGTTCTAACTATCACTATGTGAACAATTCCCTGGCAGATAGAATGGTTCAGTGACTGTTCCCAGGATGGGGAATGCATGCAGTCAGACTGCACAAACACATGCCATGCCAGGTGGATTGGTTTCAGTACCCAGGTCTATTCCCAGGGTTCCTTCATTTATTAATGTAAGAACTACTGCTTTTCTCATGGGACACTGAGATGCCAATTAATACTGATGAAGAATTGTTGAATGCTACATTTCTGGAAAGGGATCTAAAAATACCTAAGTGTATGAATGTCAAGGATAAGGAAAAAGAAGTCCCTCTTTCTTTACAGTAGCAATTTGGTACAATGGCAAGCAGACATAAGCATTTCTAACAACTGCTCTGTGGCAGTTGTGTGGATTCAGTTTCTGAACTTGTTTCAGTCCATATAAATGTAAAATGATTTGTAGGTCCAGCAAGAATCTTGCAACTGCTTCAGCAGAGTCAGGTTTCTGACCAAACAGCTTAAGTATCAAGGGAGAAACAACAACAACAATATCATCACAGACCAAAATTAATTAATATAAAAAGGCATATGTGACAACTCAGATGAGTTATTCTTCCAAACTTCAAACTAAATGCAAAATGAACCAGCTGTATCTGGTACATTTAGAAATGAACAAATATATTCCATGACATTAGGAGAAAAAAAGACAGAAACAAAAATGTAAGATGATTTTGGGTGATGGGAAATATTTGGAGTTTATACAGTAATTTTAAAGTAAGAGCTATTACTGTAATTCAAAACACAGCATTCAAAACAGGAAACATAACTGGCAATGAGGAATTTACCACTGTTCTGGTATAACCTGCAGCTTAGAAGACAGTTACCATTCTCCCTTGTGGTGACAAGGGAAGGTGGTGTGTAACTTTAATTGCTATTCCAACAGGAATACAAAGCCTATGCATCATGCAGTAAGCTGTATAGTCTTGATTTCAATTAAGATTTTTACAATTACTGCTCATTTTCAAAATACATAATTATGTCTGAGTCCTCAATTTTGTTCACTTATCACAACTGAATGAATAAGATTAGGAAGTGACAGTATCATAGAACCATAGAATTGTTTGGATTGGAAGGGCTCTTAAAGGATCAACTAGTTCTAACCCCACTGCCGTGGACAGGGAACCTTCCATTACACCAAGTTGCTCAACACCCCCAGAGATGGGGCATCCAGAACTTCCCCCTGGCAACCTGGTCCAGTGCCTCTCCACACAGTAAAGAATTTCTTCTTTGTATCTAATCAAAATCTCTTTCAATTTAAACCTTTGTCCAATTACTACTCTTACCAAAAATATTACTACCTGTACCACTCCCTCTCAGCTCCCTTATAGGCCCCTTTAGGTACTGAAAGGTTGCAATTTCTCTCCTCCAGACTGAACAATCCCCATTCTCTCATGCATCTCATGGTGCCCCATAGACTCATGTACATTTGGGTTCCTCAGGTGGTCATGAACATGATTCACCCTTCGCCAGTCCCCATACTGCTGTCCATCCACTTGAGAGGTGTGGGAAGAGAGGTTGTCATTAAAGACTGAGGCAAAAAAGTTGTTGAGTACCTCAGCCTTGTCCTCATCTGCAGTTATCATTTCACTAGCCTTATTGGGCAGGGTACACCTTCTTTAAACTCCCTTTTCTGGCTGACATACCTGTAGAAACCCTTCGTGTAACTCTTATTATGCATTGCCAAATTCAGCTCTGGCTTAATCTTGGCCTTCCTGACCTCAACCCTACAAAAACCAATACTTTACAAACCCCACCATGCTTCAGCAATGACACCGAGGTCATAGCTTTTGAGCAGCAGGTTGGCTTTCAGCTCCTCCTATATGTTTTCCATCCTGCATGCATTGTTTTAGAGGTACCTCAGCTGGGTTGCCATCCCAGAGATAGATGAATTTCATCTGATGTCAGCATGATTGGTATTTAGGCCATCCATTGTCAAAGAACCAAAAATAGTTGTGACACCAGCCACAAAGACATGTGTTAATAGACCTGGCCTATCTGTTTCTTCCAATGTCACTGCCCTCAGCTAGAAAGATAGAGAAGAAAATAACCTGTGCTCCAGAATCCCTCAGCCACTGTTCCAAGGCCCTGAAGTCTCTTTTGTTCACCCTGGGACTGTGTGTTAGGTCAGTTGAACATAATAGAACAGTTACTAACACAATTAAAAGAAAATTTGTCTGTTTGGGTTTTTTTGTTTGTTTGTTTGTTTTGCATTTTTTTTCTAAAAATGGGGTTGGAAAGTAATAATGTGTTGGGGTTAATGCGGCTTCTACAGGATCAGTGGAATGCAGTGATGTGGTGTCGTACCAGGAGTGGAGAGCTAGATACATTGGGGAGCTTGGAGAGAAGAACTTGAGAGGAAGAGAAACCACCACTTGAGACTGTGCATTGCAAGTTGATGTTGAGAGATGAAGCTATATGTAGATTTGTCCTCCATTTTGAGTTCCCTTCTTCATGGACTTTTCTGCCTTCTCGGGCAGCAACATTTACCCCATTGGCTGAGATAACAGGAGGTACCAACCAATCAGTGTGTTTGGCGGGTTTTTGTCTTTGGCCACTCCTTTGTTACCACCCAGTTCCTCCCTCCTATGTTTATTCATGTCCCTGCACCCAATGAGTGTGAAAGGATTTGCATGCTCCTCCCCTGTTCCTGAATCTCCCCTCCTAGACCATATGAGAACCCTCCATTTTGCTAATAAAGTTCAGTTCATCCTCGTGCTGTCCTCTGTTTCACACCTATCTTGTCTCCTTGCCTCTCAGTGTTGGGTTGTGTGAGTGAGCGAGAGTGTGTGAGCTGAGGCTAGCTGATTGCTTCTTCGCATAACCATCTCACTGAAGAGCAACGAACCCTGGAGCTGGACTGCTCCTTTCCTTGTCACACCGAACCATGACAAATGGAGCCCAATGTGGGAGCTAGCTTGTAGGTTTTCTGTTTTAAGAAGATCTGCACGGTTTCAACTGGGCAACAACTGCAGGGATGTACAGGAGACCCTGCAGCTCCAGCAGTTTCCTCGGACGAGACTGGGCATCGCATCCCCCCTCACCGGCTGCGCAGGCGCTTCGTCGGGAGAGGTGAGCGTCCTGGGGCACTCCCTACCCTCCTACCCTGTCTCCAAAACCCCTTATTAATGAAGAAAAAATATATAAAAATCGGAAAACTACAACAAAAAATATAAAAATAGAAGGCACAACAATGGAAGCTACCCTTTCAAGGGAAGAACTTAAAATGTACGTTTATTTAAAGGCTTTAACCAGAAAAAATTACTATCTTTTTACAAAAGCTCCCTGAAAGCTTTAATTAAATAGATCTTTAAAAACATAGATCATGTTCCAGAAACTTAAATGTATGTGGAATGGGCAAAAATTGGATCGGCACTTGCAATTGCTATTTTTGCCGGAGACAGTCATGCGGTAAAAACTTTAAAAGCGTGGAGAAAGCTCTTTATAATATTTAAGGACACTGTAAACCCAAGGCTATTGACAGAAGTAAATTCAGGGACAGCTACGGAACAATACCAAAGCCAGAAAAATAAAAGTGACTGTTCTCAAAATACTAATCTTGACAATGATAACGATCTGCAAAATTATGGTGAGATTCCTGCCTCATGTAATCAGCCTCAAAATGGCGGCAGCCCCTCAGGGAGAATTCACGCGGCGTGACACCTTAACATAGCGGGCAGCAATGAAAAATGCATGCAAAATGGTGACAATGGAAGCGGTGCATCATACCAGGGGCAGGAAAATTTTCTTGGGCTGGAGGAAGGCAGTGGGAGTAGCGTGAAAAATCAAGTGCGGGAAATTGTGTGCCCACCTACCGACATGTCACCTTTCCCCTCCTCTGTGACTGATGTCACCAATATTGCCCCGGAAGTCCCTGAACTCGGCAACCATAATACTTCCGCCACTCGGGATGTAAATATCCAGCAAGATGGCGCGGTCCCGCAACCATTTACCGATATTGTACAACCCACACGTGAACTTGCTACCTGGCCTGCTACTACTAATTTAACAACAAGCGCGCATCTGCAATTACAAAACATCATCCCTTCTTCTAATCAAATCCCAATTCCATTATTTGAGAAAAATACACCTGATCAAGACACCAAAGTTTTTTCTTCCTCTCCACCAATGCCAGTAATTCACAGGGTCTTCAGCTTGGCACCTTACCAGGACTACCTGGAGAGGACCAACGGTTTAACCCATGTCCACTCCACAGTCCTCTTCTGTAGGGACCATCTGTGGGGGTACCCCCCACCTCAAAACATGAGCCAAAGCCAGGAGACTGCTTCCTTCACAGAAACCTCGGTGGTACCCTTGTTAAAGGGAAACATACCCATATACCCTCCCAGTAGTTACATTCTTCGTCACAAGAAAAAACGTCGTGGAACTCTACAGCAGGATCCTTGCCCAACTACATCTTAGCAGACACACAATAAAAAAGACTTTCATCTTTTCCATATATTTTTTCTAACAAATTGATTTTTAAGGCATGTTAATATTTTGAATGTTTATATACAGTCATGACTATATTATAACTTTGCAGCTGCTCTTTTGAGTTTAACTTTAATAATAATAATGTTTTGTATATTTCTTTAATAATAATTATGTTTCATATATTTTGTTAATAATACCTTTATTAAGTTTTTGTATACAGGAAGAAGTTAGCTTTATCAGATCCGTCAACCCTAGCTTCATTCCGGAGAAAATAAGAAGCAAATTCCAGCAAATTCCGGTGTCCTTCTAACCCTGAAAAAGGCCTCTTTGCCTGCCTCCCTGCTGCCTCGCTGACGGCGCCGTCGCTCGCTCTCTCTTTGGGAGGTGATGAGCTGCCACAGGGTAAAGAGTGGAGGAACAAGAGGGAAGGAGGACAACATCAAGGTTTGAAGGATGCATATTAAATTGCACAGCAAATGTTGATTTTTAATTTTGTGATTTTGTACACTTAAATTATTTCTGGTGTGTTATTTTATATATGAATAACCATTTTTGTATAAAGCTTTACTTCTGATTTTCTTATTTAATCCTTACCTTATATATTTACACTAAAGGCCTTAAACATAATAACACCAACACAAGTTGATAAAGCATAGTTTGAAATGAACATAAAGTATACTATTTTATTAAAATCTCTTACTAACATCTTAAATGGAGGACAAATCTACATATAGATTCCTCTCTCAACATAAACTTGCAATGCACAGTCTCAAGTGGTGGTTTCTTTTCCTCTCAAGCTCTTCTCTCTGAGCTCCCCAATGTATCTAGCTCTCCACTCCTGGTACGATACCACATCACTGCATTCCACTGATCCTATAGAAGCTGTATTAACCCCAACAATACTGTAAAGAATTTCACAGAAGAAATAAATTTAAAATTGTAGCTAATAACACCTGAGAAATTAAAATAAATTCTGAATACTACATTTGTTTGAATTCTTTCAATAGACAGAACATGACAATTACTTGGGGAAGATGAGATGTAAATATTCTTGTGATTTAATTACCTCTGACAAATGCCCACTGGCAGCAGCAGCAGCATTTGATGAAGAAAAAAAAAAAGTGGTTTCCAGGTCTATACCCTCCTGAAGACATTTGTATTGAGCTCCAAAAGTCCAACTATGAACAATCAGGCCCACTTGCAATAGGACAATTTTGAATTGTCCAAGTGTTCCAACAGCATAGCATTCTAAAGATGAGAACTTCTGTCATAGTGACTTCCACAAGAGAGTAAGAGAGGGCTGCAGGGAAGGAGAATGTGGAAGGGAAGGCCCACCTCTACCCATGGATAAGGATAGAAGGTAGTTGATTTTCTCCAGTACCTAATGAAGTGATGGAAAAGCTGGAACAGAGAGGAAAGTAAAGAGAAAAGTTTCCAGTATTTGAGACCTTGTCAAATGCAATACAGGTACATTCCACCTTCCTTTTTAGGCATGAGGTCACATCTAAAATCCAGCTCCCAAAATTACAGTCTATCTACATAAGAAAATCACAGCTGAACATCCTTTCTTTTTGAAATCTCTTGAATGATTAGAATTATTGCTTGGTAATATATAGAGAAATCAATTTTCTCCTATATTTAAAACAAAATTAAAACTTTCTTCCCTTCTCTTTAAATGTCGGACTTGTGCAGTCTATTCTTGCAAAAGAAATTGGTGCAATTATTTCAGATTAGAGTATTCATGCATCTAAATATTTTATAAGAGATATCACATAAACAAAAACTGATTCTTTCAAATACAGAAATCCTTCGCAGGAGTCAGAAAAGTAGGAGGCAGTCACATGAATGAAAGTTCCTTAAAATTATCTTGATAATTTATGCACAGAAAGCTATGTATGATTAAAAAAAAAAAAAAAAAAAAAAAAAAAAAAAAAAAAAAAAAAAAAAAAAAAAAAAAAAAAAAAAAAAAAAAAAAAAAAAAAAAAAAAAAAAAAAAAAAAAAAAAAAAAAAAAAAAA
>NW_020955199.1:891108-926298 GCF_003031625.1 Empidonax traillii
TATGTAGTCAAAAAATGCAATTTAAATAATTTTCATTGTTTTCTTCAAAGAAGAAGATTACTATGTTTAGCATCAACAGAAAAGTGCACATTAAGTTATATATAGCTAGATAGGAAGAAGCAAAAATAAAATTTTTTTTTCTATAGTTCTGAACTCTCTGAAAGAAAAGTAAAAGGTCACAAAAATACGTGTTTCCATAGCTGTGTATGAAATCCACTCTGCAGTCTTACTATACTGTGGTTCAGGATAGTAAATAGAAAATGTACTGAAAAGCCCTTTCACTCATTTATGTCTTTTGCTTGCTGTATTTCAATTAGCAGGCACTTAGTCTCTTAAAAGATGGAATCCTGATGAAGAGATCAACCTGCCAGTAACTTATCTCATCATGAAGCTCTGAAAGCTGTGATGCACAGCTGCTTCATCAGAGAAGATGATCTCTTAAAACTTATGTAATTCTCTCATAAAAAATAAATTCAGTTTGTTACAGTAAGAATCTCAGATTCACAGCTGGAGAGCATTTTCCAAGGGCTCAAAGAAAAACTCAAAATCTGTCACAGGTATATAACATTCAGAAAAAAATGGTTTGCGATTCAACTCCATTAATTATAAACTAAGACGTATTTAATATATATGAAGATGTTACTAAGAAAATATAACATGTGCAGTTCTAACTTTTATTTTTAAATGGGAAATAAATTAATACATTAAGAACCTTAAGGGTAGCAGTTGCATTAAACTTTAATATACAAAACATTAAAATTTTATTTCAGCTGTAAAGCCTTCCTGGAAGCAAGGAGATTTTTATCAGTGACCACATAGGCCAGATTTGGATGACCATAATTAGAAAAGAAAATTCTACCAAAAAAATTGTAAACCGCTTCTCAAATAAAAAAAATATAGAAAATAACAATGAATACTGGTTACTTTCAGCATATTAAACCTCACTTAAGTGCCTTATTGTTTTTGGCTTGTTGCTGTAGAGCTCAAAGCAAGATAATAAAGCTCACAACAATTATCTGCCAAAGCCTGAGTACCTGTGTCCATCACCATTTACACCCAACAATATCAAGATAGCTGTAGATATCAAAATATTTTTTCTTCTAAAATATGTCTGTCATGAGCATAACATCATGAAAGTACGAAATAGTCATGTTTGCAGAGGGATCTCTATAGATTTACTTTACTTTTTAAATAGATATACTAGTAAGGCCCTGACCGAAGTAGTTGATTACTCTCAAATGTATGCACTCTTTACCAATATACATTAATTTCCATTTCTCTTGTTTACATTATAGATTCAGTTTAAAAGAAATATGTAAAAAACCTGTCACTAAGAAGAGTTTTCAACAGATCAAGAAGATAGGCTGTGTAAAAAAAGAAGTTTCTTACACTAAATGTCTCCTCCACCTTAATCTCAGGCTTTTCTATCAATATACACACTTATTTTTGACAAGAAAAATGTAATGTTTCCCAGAGTAGAAACTAATTACATGCAACCAGGAGTTAACAGTTAATGTTCTATAAACAAGTTGTTTCAGTTGAATTCTAAATGTGAGAACCACTGGCTTTGCTTCCATTTCTCATATCTAAGCACCTCATGAATGCCCATCTTGCTTCATAAGACAAAGCCCAGTGACGTGTTCATTCCCAGATTACCTTACCAAAGTTGGATAATAAACTTAGGAAGTTTACAACTATGACACAATATTATGAGATTTTAGAGCACTAACTGACCAATGAAGAGGTAAGGTGGCAGAATAGTTATTAAGGCATATCTTGAAACAGATTATATATATATGTCATATGCTAAAATAAAATTTATGCCGAATCACCATATCAAATAACACCATGAAATCCTATAATTCTAAGAGACCACAAGAGCTTTACTTCTTGCCAGCTCTACTATCATATTCTCATTTGGAGGCTATAAACCTGAGCAGCATTTGTTTGCCTAAGAATTTCTTGAGTGTGAGCATACTAGAGGGCTGTTAGGAAAGTAGTGCTGTACTCTTTGATAACAGTTTTCATTTATAACTAGCAGGCTAAAACATTCAGCAATGTGGTTAATGAGTATGAAGAAGGAGGAGCACTTCAATTACTATCATCAGGCACCATCAAAATACCCAAGACATATGGAATGGAAGCAGTAATTTTTTTTCTGTGGTTCCAATTACATAAAACAGAAAGATAAAAGGAATTGTGAGAAGTTACTGCTACAGAGAACTGAAAATTTTTGTAGTAAAAAAGGAAACTTGAAGTAGATGATATCACAGTGTCTGGCACCTCAAATAAATACTGTAACCATTTTTTCATATACATACATTCTGTTGAGAAAAAAATAATATTTTGTTATAAACAATGAAATGCTCACCAGTATTTATATAGAAAATAATTAAATACTTTGCCATCAATGTATTAATTCTAAATGTTCCAGTCTTGCATGAAATATAATTATGTAATCATGGATAGATCTTTACTGAGTAATAACATAACATTTTGATTGTTCATGGCAAGATGAATATTTCTCCAGCCTGTATCTTAGTTTTCTGAGGTACATTCCAAAGGAAAATTGATGCTTCCATCTTCCTCTAAATCAAAATTGCTGAAAAAGTTGGGCATTTATGCAGATGAAGCCCCCTTCTGCCAAATAGGACATCACTCAAATGATCCATGCTTTCAAGCACTAGAACCAGGAAGACTAACTGTTGCTTCAGGACTCGCATACCACCACAGTGATACCTCCAGCAGAAAAAACACAGTCTCTGCTTTTGGAATACCAGCAAGACTCACATGGTGATAGCAACACCAAGGTCATGAGTTTGATCCCTGTATTGGCCATTCACCTAAGAAATGGACTTTATGAACCTTCTGGGTCCCTTCCAGTGCAGAATATTCTGAGATTCTGTGATTTTTCACATCTGAAATGTTCAAATTTACAAGTCTCATGTAAGGACAAACCTTTTCCTTTCAGCACCTGAGGAAGCCTTCCTTCTCTGTTTCAACACTTTACTATTACCAAATGGAATTGCATTAAACACATTTTTCTTCTTTTCCCCCCCCTTAGGCAGTTTGGAGGATGACATCAATAAAAAATGTGAATCCTTGCAAATGCAACTTGAACTCCCTTTCCAATTCCTCTGAGAAATAAGTAAATAACAGTGTCTTATATCAGTTTACTTTTACTTAAGAAAAAGTGACTTGCCAGAGGTTAGAATATCTATAATAAAAGAGAAGGCAATACACATTGCTTCAGTCTCAACTCTTTACTTGCTTCTCTAGTGGTTTACTGTTAAAGCTATTGCTGAGCAACAGCAGCCGCAAGAGATCTCACTTGCAGCTGAACTTGCAACTCAAGCCTCATATGGATCAAACTGCCTTGAAAATACAGAGTATGGTTAGTGACTAACTAGAATTATTCACTAAATACCTTCTGTATTCTGCAACAAAACAGACTGCTGCTGAAACTGTTCTTCACTCATCCCACATAGGACAAGGTGGTAGGTTTTATAGCTGCTTTCACATGGTAAGTATACACCCAGATAAGAAAGTCCCTGTTTAAATTTCTCATCATAAGTTTGAACTGGCAGTGTGCTGGAAACTTTATGATGTACCTATTTCCTGAATCTAGTAGGATACAAAAGAGAAGAGCATTTCTCCTGAACAGAATTATACCTTACTTAGACTTCTGCTATTTCAAAGTTTATTATTTGTTCTTATTACCATTTTCTTTTGACATCTTTCCTTCTCTCTGGTACTTTAAAATCTATTTTTAGAAATTATTGTGATTATTCTTTTTTGCTTCTTCCAAATCTTTTCATTCATCTTTTCATTCCATCTTAGGTAGAAAAGAGACAAAATCAGTTACTTTGTGTTTGTGCCTCTAATACCAATTTTACTGTTTTAAGAATAAGAATTCTCCCCTCCATGTATTGCATCTGCTTCAATCCATCTTCACATTTTGCAAATCATTATGGTCACTCCTGTGTTACAAAATGTGAGGCAAGAGGTGAGAAGGGATAAATATTTAAGTCAAGACTTACATGTAAGCAGAGGAACAGGTGTTTGAAAGTAGTAAAAGGGAAGTCAGACAAAAAACTGTCAGGCATGCCACTGAAACTTTAATTACAGGATGTGGATCCTGGCTGGCTTGTTTATGTTTTGTTGTACTTGGCAACCATCTGTCATGCAGCCATGCATAGAATTTTGGGAAATTGAAGGAGAATTCAATTGTCAAGTACTTGGCATACAATCCCAGTGCTTAACCAAGCCAGTTTAGAACCAGTACAGATATCCCTAAATGACATGTTAACCAGTTGTGGTGAAGAGGTTCTGGGAATAACCATCCCTGAGTTATCCACACCAGGAAAGCAGAAGAATTTGCCCTGTGCTGGCCTGCTGATGGGCAGGTAGAGCACTGCTCTGCAAGGCTGTCTGCAGGGCCCTGCTCTGCCATTTCAAACTGGATTTTGGACTGCCGCAGGCACCTGCCCATGTCACTGCAGGCCACTCCAAAATCAACTAAGTGCTTCATTTTTTTAAACTAAGAAATTCAGTTAGCCCTGTGAAATGTACAGTGGTTGCACAGATTGTGTTCACCAGCTGTGAAAATCAGGCCAATCTTAAAGTGGTTCTGTAAGTAACCAATTTTAGGTGTCTAACCTTGAAAGAGGAAACACAGACTAAAGATTGTGTCAAAATTACTAATGAAAATACAGTTTTGACATCATGTTAGAAAGCTCTTCTTACTAAAATAGTACTATTTAACCAATAGCTGTGTTTCCTAGTTTCAAAACTATGCTGAAGAATTTGCTTTTGCCCCTGGATTTCATTTTTCTCTAACTTTTTTAACAAATAAGAACATCCCTCCTCCCTGAAAAAATGTAAAACCATACACACAAACAAACCAGATCAACTCCTGAGAGGCACTCTGTAGAATTAGGTGCTCCTGTGACACGGGCTAGTATCCTACTGAGTTTCTTTTACACTAGTCAGGACTCCAGCCCATCACAAAAATCTCCAGTTCACTGTGAGGAGCAGAGTACTACCCTAAACTTTGATAATTTATGATACTACATGGTACTCCATAATATGGAATAGTAAGGTCTGATGAAGGGTCAGAAGTTCAGCATATAAAGACATTTTTTTTTATGGAATCATAGAATCATATCATCCTAAATAAAAAAAAAATCAGATAGATATAACACCAACAGAAAACATTTAAGCATCCTCAGAACTTTGAAATTTGCATGATTTTTTGGTTGAAGAAAACCAGATAGATGGGCAAGGTATTGTTTTCATCACCCTAATTTATAACATATTCTTTGTACAGAATGTTGAAGAACTGTTCGTAAGACAATGCAGCTGACTAGTATTCTTTTCATCTCTTCTTGTTAGTGTAATTTATTCTAATGAATGTGACATACAAAAAACCCCCATGGAATTATAAAGTTTTCTCTGGAAAAAGCAAAACAAGTGGTAATAGTTTTCATTGAATGATATTACTACAACATCTGAATTATGTCATCCATACCAATAAATAATGTACAAGCTGGATTCTCAAGTATTAACTAGTAACAGTATGCTTCAAACAGATGAAAATTTATTTATATTGCTCAATTTCTAGCAATTAGTTTAACTGAAGATGACGGACATTAACATGAACATTTCCAAAAACTTTTGCAAAAGATAGCCTTCAGGAACTATGAATTATCTATCTCTAAGAAAGATCAGATATTTCCCTCTTTTTATACAGATAACTGCTTTTCAAATTCATAAGACATATAAGACAACACTACACAACTGTGTATTTCAAAACATCAGGTCTTAAAAAGAAGGAGATGATGCTTAGTGGGGGACGACCACATGTAATCCATATGCACCATCTTCTCCCAACAGATCATTTCTCCTCAGAAACTTTGTACAAAATTGAAAAATAATTTGGCCATTTGTACAGAATTGCCACATTCCTGGCAGCCTGATCAAAGTTACTGTTCTATATGGCTACCAGACATCAGATCCATTTCAGGCTTCTCCAAATATCGAGGTAGTACATGCAGAGAGCCTGCAAATCTTTCATGGTCTGGACCCTTTGCATATGTTGTACTCGATCAGTATAGCTAACAAAGTAAGTTTAAATCTTTTTACAATTTCTACACATGTGCTGACCACTATAGAGTGTCTGTGCACATGTACCTAGTATTTCTCTACTGAACTACAAGAAACTTACAATCTCACCCTAGCATTTAACATGCCTGAGTAAAATATACTAGTTATTAACATTAGTTAAAAATAATAATTTTATGATGTCTTATCTGTTGAACTTATGGTAATGCAGGTCTTTTAATGTGTATTCATTTATATGTGTGTATATGTACATATATATTGTATATATTGATGTAAAAGATTGCAATTTTACACCTAAACTTGACAAAAGTGGAACCATTCACATGGTCATAAGAATAAGAAAGAAGTTTCCTTACAGGACTTCACTTAAAAATATGTATATTAATAGGACCATTTGAGTTCTACTCAACTTTTGAGTAGTTAATAAGCATGAAACCACTCTGTCATATCTACAAAGACATCCCAAAAACAACAACAAGAAAAAAAAATTAAAGCAATTCCCAAAATTCTGGAAATTTTAGAAATCCTGCCAAGAAGAGGGGAACAAAAAAGATTTATATGAGGCAATATGCCCAGGCAGGTGGTGGAGTCACTGATCCTGTAGGTTTTTGGAAAAGACTGGCACGTAGTGCCATGGCCTAGTTGACATGGTAGTGAGCAATCACAGGTTGGACTCAATGATCTCAAAGGTCTTTTCCAACCTAATTGATTCTGTGAATCTGTAATGTATGAATCCAGAGGGGACAGCGGGTTGGCTAATATGTGAGTTTAAAAATGGATAACTGACATCAGTTTCCAGCTGGCTTGCCCCTTCAGCTGGACAAATTAGTCCAAAGAAGAAGGACTGATACGCCCCACACTCCTGTACAGATCCCATGTGTGCAAAACCAACAGAAATCATCAGTTCAGACTCTGCTCAGTTCAAAACCTTCATTCAGACAACTCAAGAGACTGACCTTCACCAGTATTTTCACCCATTGCCCAACCACCATCAGAGAACTTTCTTGTCCCTTGAAGTCAGGCAAGTATTGGAGTCAAGACTGGATTTCATGATTGAATTTTAATTCATTCATCCTCATTGTACACTGAGGACATTCTGAAGTAGTTAAACAAATTCCTTATTAAAAAGAGAGCCAGAGAACAGCATTTTCTCCTAACATTCCTCTCAACAAATCACAGTAAGAAATGTACTGCTGAATAAAATATATTGACTTTCTGAGATATCATCTGCCTCCTCTCCTGCCAAACAAGGTTTTTAGCTGAAACTCAGATCCATTACATTTCAGAAGAAACAACGTCAATATCTACATAACCTTTAACTTCATTCACAATTATATTTTATTTGCTGCCCTCCACCCTATGCAAACATCTGAGGAAAAGCACTGGCCACTGGCTATAAACAAAAGACAAATATGTATCACCAGGCTGAGCTTCTCCATCCTCAGCATCACACTTATTAGCAATTATGAATGGAACGTCAGAAACACACGTGCACAAAACCCAACAGATTTAGATGTTTTCTGACTCCATCTATTAGAAGGAAGTTCAATGACAAGGTGGCATGGCTGCTCCAGGGTACTTTTTTGTCTGGGTAGTTAAAAATGTCACAATTCGTGCCCTAAATTTCTCTGTTTATTGTTTAGCTACCACTCAGCCAAGATTTCCTTTAATTGCAGGGTGACATATTCATTCTTATACCTCATTGCCAAAAGGTTCTATGTAAAATTTTTTAATTTTTTTAACTAGTAATGTATGTGTAATGCACAGATGCATACTTCTTCCACTTCTTAGATTTGTGAATTATAAAAAATATATAAACACTGACCTATTGCAAAAATTAGCTCATTTTCTCTCATTCTCATGCATCTTATTGCTCTATTTCCCCAAATATCATGTTAACAAAGCTCTAACTGCCTTATCTCTTCACTTGTCTCAAACTCTTGTCCAGGTCACTTACTCAAAGCTCAATCCACATTTAAAAGTTCTGGCATAGCTGTGTGTTTCTGGAGGGTGAAAACACAACTCCAATCAGCTGCAGTGATTAAGGCCCTCAGGTAGACACAAACCTGCTGTCAAAACCATTAGTTTATCACCATAACCATAAGACCAGGCTATACTGCATAGGATACAGCTTTATTCTGCAAAACAAACACTATTTTGCAGCAGCTACATCCCCAATTCAGGAACAGTTACAAAAAATTTTCCTAGAAAGTTACATTAGTACTCACTTTCCAATGTAAACACAGTTGTGCACACCTTTGCTCAGATAGATCAATACATTAAGCCAAAAAAATCTGTACTGTCACAATAAAATGATAATTTTACTATACAAGGTCATTTGAATGGCAGTTACCTTTTACCATGCTTTTCATCAGGATATTTAAAGTATCATGAATAATCTGGAATCCATTACCAGAAGTGCCCTGAAAACTGAAATGTAAAAAGTAATATCTATTAAACAAAAAAACCCAAAGCTGACAATTTCACTGGCTTTATAAGATTGGACTAATTTGCTCTGTTTCCCAGTACTTAGGAGGCATACAGGGCATGAGAACTGGACACAAAGAAAAGGTATTAAAAACTTTCAACTGGAGAAATATTTGTGCCCCTTGTCTTCAGTCCTCTAAGCAGAAAGGCTCTAATGACCCTATGAAAAAAGGACATGCAGAGGGAAGCTGTACCACTTAAGTGAGAGCTGGTCACAGAAAGCTCCTATTCCCAGGGGTGAGAATGGATTTTAGATCTGGAAAATTAAGAGTGAAATTTTGTTCTCTGTCACCAAACTCTCCTTTTGTACACAATTACTAAAGCTCTGGTACAGCTGAAAACCAAAAACCAAGTCAATACATCAGATTTTGAAAACTTATGTCACTGAACAAAATAGGATTCACTTGTGAACTTTATTAGTGTGTAATAATATGACTTGACTTTCACTTTTTCTTAAATATTTTTTATGCTAGATAAATGATTCCTAAATGGGTAAATCCTTCCCACTACTTATCCACAGAGGTAAGCTGTTTAGAAAAGGTGCTTGCATGCAGCAGGATTCTGATTCCTCTCATCATAGGACTCCTACATTCAATATCTAAATATAAAAGGAACAAGAAATTTTGTTGCTGAACAATGCTGAATGATTTTAGAGGAAGGCTTTGACAAAGTTTATGCCATTAAACATGAAGTCGGAAGAATTCTCAAATTATAATTCTTATCCTCCCGCTATTCTTTCAGTGCAACTCTTTGTCCTCATTTTAATATTCATACAATTAAAAAATCTTTTATTGCACTATAAATTTTTAAAAGAATTCTAGTAGCACATTTAAAAATAGATGTGTATATATATAAAAACCTACATACTTAATGTAATACATATTTTTCCATATACAAAGAATATGCTTAGATGTGAAAAAATACCTGTGTTTGCACTAGCTTATGTGTGTTTAGGTACATGGTTTTATATGTTGCAAAACTAAATAAGTATTTCTGTAGGTATGAATAGAGTGCACCTTAGCAAAACTTCAGCTATTTATTGGTGTGGCTAACTGCATCTGAGTTTCACTTCAGTATGAGTTGAAGTTCTTATGCTTGAGTGAAATATTATAACAATGCCCTTATACTCTATATTCTAGGTCAGAATAACTTGTTCATTAATTAAAGTTACAGATGTCGACAAGAAAATAATGGACAGCAAGGATAATTTTTGTTTCCATGGTCTACTGCTACAAATAAAATGATAAACTGGAAGAAGCTAGTGGATTCATATTTGATTCTATCAATTTTAAAAATTCAAATCCTCAGATATAAGTTTAAAGCAGTTTTAAGTCAGCTAAATATAAATTAATTGTAATGAACTCTATATTCCTTTTATTTTCCTCTCCTGCCCCTGCAGAAATGCTCTTCTCAGGAGCAAGGGGTAGGTGTTACAGTAGCTAAACTGTAAATTGAAACGTGTAGCTCCTTCACTGCTATCTCCTGATACTCAGGAATGATCAGGCATGAGCAGCAGACTGGCATCAGCAAGCAATTACTGTCCCAGTCCACTGGCAGTTCATCTTGAATTAGTTCTCACTGTGACGGCACTCATCACACTTGCTCTTATGGACAACCTGTGTACTTACAGTGTGTGTGAAGATAGCCTGGGTTTGTGTTCTCCTTTGCCTTCTGTTCAACCAGTTAAATCCTCTATCCTAACCAACTGCTTTTCGTGCAGTAAAGCCTTTGGGACCTGAGCTGCACTCTGTTCTCAGACGGCATGTTCACAGCTGATAATCATATTATGAGGTTGCCCTTAATCGCTCCTCACCAAGCAATTTGAAGTCCTTTGTAAGTTCTTTTTTTTTTTTTTTTTTTTCACTTGGTTACAGTCCACTGAATTCCAGCATCTGTGAACTGAGGCCAAGTATTGCGGGCTGCCCCACTCAGATATCCCCTGGGGTTTTTCTCTGCTTGACATTCTGTCCCCTTGGCAACTTAATTCTCTCTACTCCTGCCCTGAAATATATTCACTCCAGTAGCATGAAAGCAATTGTAAATGCCAGGAACTGTACTTTGGTGCCACAAATCATTTCTCTGTAAGACAGGATGTGAACACAAATTTCCAATGAAAACAAGAAAAAGTTGAGCTTATCAATAAAGAATTCATTGTTATTCTTCCATGGAATAAAGCATTGAAACAAATTTCTGTTGCATTTTGTATAATTTTAAAATTAATTACCAATTAATGGTTCACATATGCTATCTTCAAATCACTAAGTATTACCAATGAAATTTTTCTATTGTGTTGGCTCATTGAACTCCAGTTAAATACTGTAGCAACCATTGTTCTCTTGCTTTCACATTCGACAGACTAGATGTATTAACAAGATCTAAAATGATGTATATTTTTTATCTGATCTTCTTCCTCTACCCATCTACTGGGATAATTTTGTATTTACTAGGACTTTGTTATCAGCACACTTGACAGGTAAAGAACATACCTTTTCAGTGACCTTTGAGAGCAAAAGTGCTGTTATAAGCCCCATTTACTGGTTAATAAAAATCTTAACCACAGAGATGGATGTAGACATTCTTGAGAAGCTTCATAAAAAGTACACAAGGAGTCAGGGACAGACTCAGTTGCTCCCATACCACAGTTCCAGTGCCTTGGCTGAAAATTCCTGCCTTGCTCATTTCCTGTCACCTGCTGGTTAGTTTTAACTACAGATCCTCTCCTCCACTGGTAACTTTTGCCACTGAAAATAGGATAAAGACATTTACAATGGACTGAGTG
Organism: Empidonax traillii; assembly: GCF_003031625.1. NCBI lineage: Eukaryota > Metazoa > Chordata > Aves > Passeriformes > Tyrannidae > Empidonax > Empidonax traillii. The sequence continues at coordinate 902,498 of NW_020955199.1, forward strand.
TTGTTGATCAATAGTTTTCTTATCCTTCCATGTATACTCTTCTTGTCTCTTCTTTATATTGCCCTCTAAACAAAGGAGAAGCCATTGGGTATACAATGTTGAAAGAAAGAAACCCAAATAGCCCAAGCCTGGAGTCAATGCAAAAGGGCTCTCCCAATGTCCCTAATTAGAGAGAAAAGGAAGAGCTTTTCTCCTACAGAAGCCACTAGGATCCTTTCTATTTGCAGTAATGGAAGTTGTATTTGGTGTGAAATGTAGTCATATTAAATGAGCAGAGTGGAAAAAATAATGCAGGAGTATGTAGTCCCAATTTCATAAAACATCAATTTTCCAGCACTAGATTCAAGAATTAATTTGCTGTCAAATAAAAGCCTACTAAATACTGGCAAATATATCACATAACTGCTTTATTAGAACAGATTTTTTTCAATTTACTGATCTGAATCTTGCATAAAAGGGCGTATAATAAAATAGCTCTTGCACAAGAGATGAACTGCTGCAGAAATCAATTGAATTATTCCTAGTAATCCTCTATGCCTTTAAATAATTTTACTATGCAACCCAAAGCTCTCATTAGGCAGCATTCAGCCATAGCTAATGTTCTGAAGAAAATCAATAAATTTATGTAGCTAGTAATCTATTTACAAGGCATTTGTTTTTACCAGAAACTTTGTGTTTGCTGCTAAGGGATTTGTTTGCTTTACTTGGTTGTCACCTAGGACAGACTACTGATTAGGCCTATAATTCGTATATGAAGCACGTGGAACTGCTTGTCTATACCTGTGCATGTGTATCAGTCTATAACACTACTTATCCCGTCCTTGATATATCTTCCACTATAAAGACAAGTCATAGCAGCTCTACTGTTTCAACAGTCAGGATTGCATTTCTTAACTTCTTGCTGTTTGTGCAGGAGAATGACATTACTGATACATACTCAGATTTGCTACCTAATCTTCACTGGAAAAGCCCAGGCACACCACCTCAGTTTGATTTCCACTACAAATTTAAGAAGCAAACTGCCGAAAGCATCGTAAGGATGACCCCTGAAAACTCTAGAGCCTAGAGGACCAGGAACAAAGACTGTAAAGAGCTACAAACAGTCTTCCTGTACTGAAAACAAATAATTTTCATCAACTCTTGAAGCAGATTCCAAGCATGTTTTCATATGTAAATATTTACATGTATCATGTTTCCCTTGATTACGTGTGAGAAAAACATGGAGAAGAGTACCAATGACTTACTTGGTTTCTATCTCTCTGCAAGGTCTGTTAGCGTATTGCAGAATGGAGTAAGACTGATTGAAAGACAGTAGCTATTACATTTTTTTTTACTTCACCATTAATAGTGAAATTGGATTATTTCTCTGAAAATTTCTCAAGGAATGAAAGTTATTCTTGGCATACTAAAGTTTCTAGCTTCCTTCTTTTCCTTTCAAAGGGTCCTCTGCTTGAGGACTTTTAGAGACTTCCAGTGCCTCTTCCACCATAATTATAACTGTTTGCACTTGTGGCTGAGATTTCATCTACCTGCTCTTTAGAATCAGTAGCCGAGGAGGAAGCACAAAAGGTCTAATCAATTGCAAACATCTAAGTTATCTAGATAACCTGTTTCTCCCCTACAAAATCTTGAGCACTTATCCATTTATCTCTGCTATCAATGATTTTATCCCATTGACTGTAGATATTTTACACAAAATTTGATGTAAATATTTCTCCCACATATCTGTCAATAATTTTCCTGGTCTACATAATATAATATAATTTTTTGATTCTTCCTCTTATTATGGCTTTTGTGGAATTACTTCTTTTAACTAGGGTTAAAATTCTCTAGCTAAATTTCCTCTGGAAATATGTGGCTATCTTGTTAATAAATATACACAAATTGCACAAAACACTCCTAGTAATATATGTTTCAAAATACCAAATTCTCTATGTCATCTTATAGTTTTGAAACAGTTCTCTGGGAACCATTATAGAACTAAGCCCCCCAGTTTTACATCATGCTTACATTTAACTAATTGATTTAAATAAATGCATCCACTGAAATACATTTTCTTCATAACATGTCCTTGACAACAGATTTCTTTTGCTTTTCTATATTTTTTGGTTGAAGTTGTGAATGCTCCATGCCTGGAAGCGTTTAAGGCCAGGTTGGATGGGGTTCTGAGCAACCTGATCTAGTGAATGGCATCCTTACTGTGGGAGATAGTTTGGAAGCTTCATCTTTAAGGTTCATTCCAACTCAAGCCATTTTCTGATTTTATGACAATGTAAGAGTATATCTAGGACAATTATTGACTGTAAACACTTTCTTCTTCAGTGTGGCAGCACATAAAGCAAACCAAACCTAAATTAAATTGGGTAAGAAAAATTCTGAACTCAGTAGAGACCAACTGAGCCAAATGAGTTTCAGTACCTTCTTTTTTTCTGTTTTTATACAAAGTAAGAACCTTATCTGTTTAATCCTTCCACAATAAAAAGGTAACATCTTGCATCAGATAATTTTTCACTCAGTCTGGTTGAACAGAAAGCTGAAGACCTTTAAGTACTAAAGAAAAGTGCTCATGCTTAACTCATGCTTAACACACAGTCATGTTCTGAGTATTTAAAAAACAAAACAAAACAAAACAAAACATCAGACCCATGACAACATGGGCTTGCCCTCATGGTCATTTGTTATGAAAGATTTTGATTTTCCATACAAGCCCCTTAAATTAACTAAGATTAATAAGGGCAAGGGAATATTTTGAATTGAAATGTGTTCCATGCAAAAGCATTTTTATAAGTCATCTGTAAAAAATCGAAGAGTTCTTGATTCATCTTTTAATAGTCATCAAAAATAACCATAACTATGTAATTTTATAACTTACAGGAATTTTATACTAATATAATTTGTGCACACTAAATAAAAGTTGAAGATAGCTTTGTTAAAAACAGGCATATGGTAGGGGAGTTTCTAATATGATGTCAGAAATACATGTTTGTGAAAATCTAATTCAAGTGCCTCAACTTATATCATCACATTCTGTCTCTTTCAACAGAAATCACTTTGCTTGGCACAGCAGTGTTTCCTCACAGGCAGCTGCAGGACAACTTATTTCTTCTTAACTGTTTAATGCCTGATTCCATGTACTACCTACTGCCCCCTAGTCAAAGCCAGGTGTAAGATGGGATCTTCACTGTAGCAACAGACCTCACAAACAGAACCTCCCCTCAGCATAGAAGACAGGCAACAATTGGTATGATTCCCATTTTATATGAGAGAAATTGAGAGACAGAGGAGGTAAGAATTTACAGTCTATAATTACAGTATCACACTACTGAGTGACTCATTTGAGCATACATACTCTAGCAGTTTAGTGTTCTTGGAAAGGTTCCTTGTAGGTGTAAATTTTCCTTGACTCTATACCTGTACGTAATATGCACTCAAGAGGTGTGTTCAAGTGGTGCTACCAGGCTGAAATCAATTGCAAGGACATCAGTTAAGGCACCTTCCTTTTAAGGTGGATGCAAGGTCTCCTGCAGTTTTCTCTTAACCTACAGCATTCTGTTAAGAATAGCAAAATCCTTTGCACAGTAACCTGTCCTACATCATCAGGTAGGCACAGATACACAGTGCTTGTCTAGGACTGATAAATTATATGAACATCATTGCTGGAAAATGTGTGGCAGAGAATTGTAAGTATTGAGGCATAACAACTCCTTTCAAATGAATGCCCAGTCCTTCTCTTATTGCACTGCACAGGTTGGCAATGTACCTGCACCTACGTACCTTCCCTGGGGATAAACTGGGCTTTGTCATGTGAGGGCTGTTGTCTGCATCTTCTTGCTTGTAACAGCATGCATTAGTCATTCCGGAGACCACCACTTGGCTCACACTTAAGGATTCCTTCCACAGTGCAAATTCATATATAGGTAGACACACTTAGCACAGTTTTCACTAAAGCAAATTAGATTTGTAATCCCGACTGTCTGTAAATCAAAAAACAAGGAGAAGACTGTCAGAATTGTTCCAATTTATTTAGAAAAGTAATGGAAATGAAATATAAATCAGTATAGTTCATTTTGCAAAGGAGTGTGGGGGGAGAAAAAAGGAAGTTCTAATATAAACAACCAGTGACCAAAAAAAAGCAAATAGAAACTCAGTAAGCTTTATCTTACTGTGAAATACAATCATTCCAGTAAATCACAGTATAAAGTAGGACTATTTATCTTACCAGCTATAGCTACAGGATGTGGAGGATTTTTATGTTTCCAGTTGTACTGCAAACTCACAGAAACGCAACTTCAGAAGGGATGTGTGTCTTCTTTGACACATGGCCAAGAAGACAATTGCAAAGCAGTAGAGCAATACTTCTTAACCAAATTTGTAAAACCAAATATACAAGTTTAAAAGAAAACATTAATCCTGTCTCACTTTGTGAGTGTAATCAATCAAAAAACATTATACACTGAAACCACAACATTATAATGTGCAAATAACCCTCACATTCATGCAATATTTGTTAAAATTACCATATCTTGGCAAAATATTTAGACGCGAAGTATAAGAAATTAGTAGAATAAATGTTTAATGTAAGTCTTCACTTTTACTTACATATGCCTGACAAAGCTAGAGCTTCTTCAGTTGCTGTCATTTTCTGTAAAATAGGTGTAGCAGTAATGGACTGACATCAGGACAGCGCTACTTTGCAATGGTAAACCTCTATACCATTGTTCATTATCACTCTATAACATACTTAAAGTACATTTTTTCGTATCTGAGCAGTGTTTATAACTATCATCAAACATTTTACTGCACTGTAACGTCTATCACTAATTCCTAGATTTAATCATGACCTTTTCAGAAAAAGTGCAAAGTATGAAAAAATAGAAACATCAGAAATTGAAGTACTGAGTCGTGAGGTAATAAGGAAACACAACAAATGGAGGAACACAAGGAAAAAAAAGACAACTTTCATCACATGCTGTACATATATTTTGGAAATATATTAAAAATTTGGATTCAAAGAAAAAAGAAGCTGATCGTTATATGGAATTAGTCTTCAATGAAAGACTTCTTGACTCTTAGGACTACTGAAAACTAGAACATGTTGTCCATGTACTCTGTGGAGTCTCCATCCTTGGAGGTGCTCAACACCCAGCTGGAGACAGAACTAAATAACCTGCCCTAGCTGACCCACTTTGAGCTAGGGTATTGGACTGGCCAGTTTTCAGAGATCCCTCCTATTTCAGCCATCTGTGACTCTATGAAACAAAGAAACCTGAAGTTATTAACAGGTTATGTCAATTATAGAATCGCTTTCTAAAAACTCTTTCACACACACACAGAGAATATGCTGTGTTGGAAGGGACCCACAAGGATCATCTGGCCCTGCACAGGACCATTCCCACGAGTCACATCATGTGCCTGAATATCATTCAAACACTTCTTGAACTCTGTCAGGCTTAGAGCTGTGACCACTTCCCCAGGGAACCTGTTCCAGTGCCCAACCACCCTCTGAGTGAAGAACCTTTTCCTAATATCTAATCTAAACCTCCCCTGACACAACTTTAGGCCATTCCCTCTAGTCCTGTTACTGATCACCACACAGAGGAGACCAGTGCCTGCCCCTCCTCTGCCCCTCATAAGGAAGCTGTAACTGCAATGAGGTCTCCCCTCTGTCTCTTCTTGAGGCTGAACACACCAAGTGACCTCAGCCACTCCTCATACGGCTTCTCCTCAAGGCCCTTCACCATCTCTGTTGCCCTCCTTTGCATGGTCTCTAAGAGCTTAATATCTTTCTTATATTGCAGTGCCCAAAACTGCACACAGTATTCAAGGTTAGGCCACACCAGCACAGTATTCAGGAATATGACTCAAAGTCTTTTACGAATCTAATGGATATCTTGCTAATGCAGGTACTGAAGATCAGCTGCAACAAAAGCAACCCAGTTAAGTGTATATCTCCAAGTGTTTCCAGCATAATGTTAATGCTTATGGTAAATTTTCAGAAATTCTCTCTTGCGCGAAGTCCTGGTGAGCACATCTACAGCAGGGAATGCAATACCGTACTAGGGAAACAACTGATCTAGCTGTTAATGAACTGAAACACCACACTGCCATGCAACAATATTAGCTTATTTACCAAAAAGCTGTATAATTGCATCAGCACAATGCTGCATCCAGGCTAATTAGCTATGCCAATCAGCCTGTTTAGCACAGGACCGAGCCATGCTGAAGTGGCTATACTGATTCTAGCTCCTGAACTACTAATCACAGCACTCCTACACATTGTACACGAAGCAAAAAGTATCATTTAAGTATATTCATTGTTGCCTTGGAATTTTTGATTTCTTAATTTTTGCAGATTTTAGAAGTAGTTGTGAATGTAGATTTTAATGTAGCTGTATTATATCCTTTTCCCTCTTACATAATGTTTACACATACCCAACCCTACTACCCCATTCCATATCAATCCCTCTAAATTCGGTTAGCGTGTTTAGACTTCTTTTCAAGGTTGAATTATAGAAAAGCACCCCAAGGCCTGGACCAGAAGATATCACACAGACACAATGACCTTCAAGCCCAGAACTTTGGAGGAACTCCAAGGACTGTACGTGCTGTGAAGACGACGAAGATGAGGAGGAGGGGGTCCTAAACACCCCTAGACTCAATTCCCAAAAGAGCGTGTTGGGGGGCAGAACAAGGCAAAACTGGGGGGTGGACAGATTGAGACTGGATGGACACCATTATAAAATCATAGAACCTATGTTTGAACAGGTGCACGTGATAAGTATTTCTCTAGGCCCAAGGACTCATTAAAGGACCAGCTCTCTTTATCTTATCTCCTATACTAAATTGGCCTGGAATCATTTTGTCTGCAGTCTTTTAGGCAACATCAGCAACGAAAAATTCCAGAATCCTGTCCATTCTATAAGTATGTGTAAAATTTTTAGAAAAATGTTTTTCTTGCTTTTCAAAACAGACGTTTTTAGTAAAAGGCACATATGAGACTACCGCAAAAAACAATTTAAGGATTTAAAAAAATTGCTTTGCAGAATACTTATTAATTTGCATGACAATTAGGTGCTACAGCAGGTTTTAACATCTCTTGGAATCTTGTCAGTTTGTTTCTCTTATAAGGTGAATCTATGGAAAGGCATAGGTTTCATAGATGAAATTTCGTTTCTTCACATAGTTCACAATGCTCTGTCTCATTTAACACCACTGACATAAAAGCACCAGTCACTTCTCTAGTTTTATACTATCACTTTCTTTAAAGGGTTACTCCTAATTTTTGTCTGAATGAGAAAAAAACCCAATATTTTCTGGTGCTTGGAAATTCCTTGTAATATTTGGTAATATTTGATTCAAAACATTCTGATAAAGTTTAGGCTACCTTGTGTTTGTTCAAAAAGTGAAGTTATGTTAGCAATTTCCTCTGGGATATATGTCAGGCTTGCATAAAGAACAGCTCAGCCTTGGTCATGCATAAAGAACAGCTCAGCCTTGGTCATGCTCTGCTTACTTCACAGAAAATGATAATATTGCTCATCTGGCTCATATTGACTTCACTCACTTCCAAATCAGTGATATCTTTGATGTCAGCTTATTAATTCTGCACTACTTGAGCCTGTTCAACGTCTGTGTATCTGAGTTAACACAGTAAAAGCTTTCAAGAAAAACTCTTGATCTAAAGTACACTTCTCAGGTCATACATGAGAATGGATTCCACATTCCAGATTTGTGTTTTGAAATACTCCCTCAACATAGTCTTGATCTGTCAAAGGTTTCCATCCAGGCAGGGCCTTTCTTGACTTGAAAAATGTTTTCTTAGTCTTGGTCTTGAATGGATTTTAACTCCCAAGATTTTACTTTATTTCTTTTCAGCTGTGACTCTTTATTTTGAGCTGCACATTTGTGAAAGTGCTTTTCCCTGGTTGACTCCAAAGTTAACTGACTTACAACAAACACAGAGGACATCACCAAGGCAAAATCTAAGCAAAGAGGAACCTAACTTACTTCTGGCATGCATCTAAATAAAGTAACCAAAATACCTGTAATACATTCTCCAAAGCTAAGGATTCGTTATATCATCTGATAATTTCACGGTTAACTGCTGAAAAAATTACCCTTAAAGGTTCAATGTTTTCCAAGGTACTGAAACTTATTGATAAAAAAGGGCCCCCTGAAAAGTTCAATCCTTGTCTGTGTTTGCAGCACATTGTATACCAGTGCCCGTAGCAACCTCATAAAGACCTACCGCTCCATGGCAAACGTCCACACAAGCCTGCCCAAAGCAGTGGGTGAGGCAGTGAATGAACAAATGCCCCCTCCCCTTCTTCTCTGTTTTAAATGTTGCTTGGATGACAATCCCATATCAGGAAGTACTCAGTATAAATACCTGAAATACAGTTTGAATTAACTGCTTAATATCAAAAGTGCTATACAATGCTCAACAAGAAAAAAGAGGAAGATAAATCTTCCAGAAAGGATTAAATTACTGCACTTCATTAAGCTCAGTACACAAGAGGATGCAGGAAAAACAAATGCAAAAATACAGAAGAACAGCTGCAAAAAAAAAAAAAAAAAGTTATATTTTAGTTGTGAAAAGGAAAATTCAAAGTGAAACTGCTCAGCAGCAGTAATTTGTGACAAACTGATCTGGTATGGAGGGTGAGGAGAGCAGCTGTAACAAGGGGTTAAAGTGCCTGGAAGCGGGAATGCCAAGGGAATAGTTTCCCTTGGTGCCAGGATAAGAAAGAAGCTCCAGTTGTCAAGATTGTTTCAAAGTTATTTAAATCTCCAACATGGAATGTATTCCAATCTACATGCTGCATCCCAACTAAAGCAATACCAGATAATTTCATATGCCTTCTCATATTATCACCATTGCATAGATCTTCAATGTAGAGCAGCCTGAGTTGACACTCTTATTCAAAACCATACTACAGCCTGTTCTACTAATGGGAAGTATTTGAGGACACTGTTTAAACAACTAGTTACAGCCATTTTTGAGTTGCCCATTTTCTCTGTTTTAGGTACTTACACCTTAGGATTTCATAATGTCACAAAACTATATAAATATCCAATTATTAATTCTTCCCACTTATTCACTGTCCTTTTCTTCAAGTATCATTAAGCTAATTAAGAACAAAGCTAAAATGCTTTACTTAATCGTTCAAAGCATACCACACACACGTCAGGTGGTGTATAAATAGCACAACATCAATAATAAACTTAATTCACAGAAGAACTGGAATCTGCTATTTCTCACTACATGTATTAACTTACTTTAGTTTAATCACCTTAGTGTCCTTTTCTGTGTGCCAAAAGTCACTGAAGGATTGGACAACAAAATTTAAAACAATTAAAAGTAGCTACCTCCATTAACTTAAACTGCAGCTCCAAAAAGAAGGTACAAAACAGATTGTGTGTTAAGTGACTTGACAAACCTCGGCTGTTTCAATTAGCTGATTTAATCTCCTTCTTCTCATTCTGTGAGGTACATCAGTTCAAACTGTATATATAAATGACTGATTATATGTATGTATATCATAAATTACTGTATAGACAAATTATATGTAGTATATTGAAAAGAGACAGCTTTGTTTGGAGATTATGGTAAAATTCCCCAGGCTGTACTCATGTCTACGGAAACTAGTGGTACTCCAGGACTTGGCCAAGAGAACCTCAAAATCCGAGAAGTTAAAGCAGTAATAATTAAAATTTTTAAAAATACAATACTAATTATGAGAGATAGCTTTATATATAGGAAAAGTATGGATTGTTCTAAGGTTGTGGCATATATAATTTACTGTCAGAGTTCAAAAGGCACTTGGACTATGCTCTGAGGCACAAGTGATTTGTGGGTTTGTCCTGTGCAGAGCCTGGACCTCGACGATCCTTGCGGATGCTAACATATATTAAAAGATTGAATTGACTATGACTTAATAAACTCAGGAAACACATTGCCCCTTTTATCTAAATAGTGTATACATGAAAAAGCACTTTGTTTTCTAGAGCTTGGAACTCAAAAATTTTTTTCTTCTAAAATCACTGCCTCTATGGCTATTAAAAAAATATATGTATATACATCCATTCATGGGTTATATTTAGGAGACCTTCACGTAAGACTTTACACAAAATCCCTAAAACTTTTGTTAAGACCCATTTTCAGTTCTTTCTTTCTTTCCCCTATAAGAGATAGGGGAAAATATACATGGCCTAAACAAGCCAGTTGTTTTAAACAGTGAAATACAATTTAGTCATTCAAGCAACACCATTTCCTAAAGGAAATGTTCCTAAAGGACTGTCTGATTACATTGCGCCATGATCAGTCTCCAAATCCTTGGCTGACAATCACTTCATAAAATCACATTTATCATTATTACAGACTAATAACAATTATATCTAAATAACTGGTTGGGAACAAAAATAAAGAGTATGAGCTAAGCATTTGAAGTAGAAAAGACTTGATTTTCACACATAAACTATAAACACTGAAGAGCAGGAATTATGGAGAGACATGCCTCTCACTCCTTTCTTTCTGCATGATGGAGTATTTCAGAGCCAGCTGAGAGACTATCAAAGAGCCCAAAGCAGCTGTCTGCACTTATGACTACTGTGCAGCTAAATGATTTAATTATTTCTAGTTCAGCCTGATGAGATAGTATATTTGTGTGCTTATAAAATACCCCTGATAAGCTAATATAGACATGTAGTTTTTCTTAAAATAAGGTAGTTCTAAATAAAAAATACATGCTAATAACACTAGTGGTTGAAATAATACACAGCTGCTGAGTAGAGGAGAAACCAAGAACCCTCACATCTTAGTGTATTCAGAATACTTGCTCTGCCACCCTGATGTACTTGCTGTTCTACCAACTGGAGGGGATTTTTTTAAGATCCCTGTTTATACTACTACAAATCTTTCTGTCAACACCACCTTGGTGCTAGCAGGAAGATTTTTAAATATCTGCCCTTGGATTGGCTTCACCCTTTTATTTCCCTATGCTTAATTATGCCAATTAAGATACTGGAATTATTATTGTGAAAAGTACAGTCATCAAACAGATGAATACAGAAATGTATGAAAATTTTAAAAATAAAAAATAAAGTACATAATTTTATTGCCATCATGGGCTGAACTTTATGTAAGTACGAAACATTAAGGCAAGATAACGGCAGGCTAACCCTTAAAATTCCTTCAGCTCGGAAAAAAGTAATTTCAGCTATAAAGGGCTTCCTGGCAGACTAACAAAGATTAGCATTATTTTTATATTTTTGTGCATTATTAATAACAGAGTATTGATAGCACAGAAATGTATGTACAGAAGTGTCTACTGTTAATCATAATAGTATACCTTAATCAGTCTTGGAAATTAAATACATACCCTGTCTTTGGAAGTGCAGCATAACACTGCATCCTCACTAGGCTGAAGTTGACAGCCTTTCTTATGTAGCTGACCATGTATAACTGAAAAAAACCTCACTGAGTTTTGAAGTTTTGATTCATCATGACAAGCACAACAATCAAAGTGGACTAAAGTACAAACACCACGTGAAAAATCCCATACTCTGCCCTGGGTTTTTCCATGCCTGTATGATGAGTTTGGTTTACCTCTCTGTACATTTACCTATAGTTAATATTCTGTGACATAACAAAGATTCTGCATAAAGGCCTGCTGGCTTCCTCTGTCACAAGCTCCTCAAATGATATGCCTGGTGTGAGCCAGGATGTGCAAGCCTGCCTGCAGGGACCCCCGTCATCTGCTGCTGCTGCTGACAGTGCTGCCACCACCTCTCGAAAGGAAAAGCCCACTTGGTTGCTGGAACATTTTTTCAGCACTGCTGAAATGTAACACCTGATGTTTGTTTGTGCAAGCTGCAAGTATTTGCTCAGGAATTCACTGTAGGAACATGACATAAACCATGACAGAGCTACCTGCAGCAGGTGACCTACAGTTTTGTTTGCTTCTTTAGTCACAGCCTTGAGTTTCTTCTTTTTTTAGAAGCCAACTCCCATATTAACTATTCAGGTCATTCTGTGCATGTTGGTTTCCTTTTGCTTTCTTTCTGAACTGTTTCTCTTGAGCCTTTGGATAAAAGTTTGATGGTGTTTTTATTTGATTATATTTTGACTTAAGAAGAGTGAAACAGAAATATTCTTTCTCAGTGGAAAATATTTTCTTTTTTCTTTTTTCTTTTTTTTTTCTTTTTTCCTGCAGTAAGTTAAACTTTCCCTTGTGTAGAAGATTCTGGAAAACAGTACAAACAAACTCAAGAAACCTGTTTGCTGACTAACCCTAGCCATAAACAAACATTAGTGGCAAAGATCTGAATCCAGATGTCCCTTATCACAAAGCCAGAATTCCCCCACCTACATATGCATATGAGTTCTGGTGGTCAAAGTCTCTGCTGAAGAAGAAGAGTAAGAAGACTTTTCCATTACAGACAACTCTTTCAAGTAACATCTGTCATATATAGTACATGGATTAGATATAATGGGATGGCACATATTTATGTGTTCTTTTGTAATAATAAAAGCAATATTTTTTTCATTCTTGGTACACACTTATGTACACATTTAACTGAGTAATAGCTGCTTCCTTACAGAAAAAAATCAGCATAGACCCAGTAAAAATCACTCCTCCTATAGGAAATATCAACAAAACTTTTGCAGGGACAGTATCACGTTGCATTTTACACAACACAGATAATTAAATTATATATCTAAGTGCTACATAAATAATCCTGATCTATCTGGTTGCTACTCCAGTTGCTTATGTGATCTAAGATGGCTAAAGAAATGGGTAAATGGGAATGTCATTGTGTCCAGAAAAGGGGAAAGAAAAGTATTTTATCTGGGGAGAAATAACCACATGCATCATATCAAGCTCTCTTCCCACTCTACAGCTGGGAAGAAAATTGAGACAAAAAGACTCAGGGGGTCATATGGATAACAAACTGAACATGAGCCATCACCATGCCCTTGCTGCAGAGAAGGCCAACAACCACGTGGGCTGCATTAAGAGAAACATTACCAGCAGGTTGAGAGTGGTGATCCTTCCTTTCTACTCAGTGCTGGTGAGACACGCCTGGAAAACTGGATTTAGTTTTGGGCTCCACAGTACAAGAGACACATGTTCATACTGGAATGACTCTAGCAAACAGCCACAAAGGACAGTGGCTGCAAAGTCTCTGCCCTTGGAGATACTGAATACCCAGCTGGAGATGGTCTTTAACAATTTGCTCAAGTTGGTCCTTCTTAAAGCAAGGGCATTGCATGAGGTAGTCTCTGTATGTTTCTCCTACTTCAGTTACTCTGTGATTCTGCATTCAGCCAGAGGTCTCTTTACTCTCCCAGTTTTTCAGGAAGTTCTCTGAAGTTTACTTTTTATTAAGATTTATCTCAGCAATGTGAACAATAAAATGCTTAGCTGAAATAATCTTGTTATAAATGGAATGACACTTCTTGGTATGTTTAAACCTACAAGCAAAGCACAAAACACAAAAATTTGTGAATGCTCTTCAGCAGGGATATGTTGACAGTAGAAGAGTGCCTATCCACAAGGATGGAGAATAAAGAACTAGGAACATGTGCAAAAGAATGAAGAAAACAAGCTCATAGATGACATGTAGAAATCATATACATTTGAGTTAACAATCTTCTGAATTACATTTTCAAGGTGAATATCATGTGTTTGGTTGTCCAGAGTTAAGCTTCCAGTAACTTTCTCCACCAGACAGCAGAGGTAATTGAAAATAAGGAGGAAGACCCACAGGGTCCAAATCTCGTATGGCAAGAAAGAAAGAAACACAATATGTCATGGGTTTGCTCTGGGTCAATTTCCTCTCACCCCTCACACAATTGCTACAAGTTCACTAAAGGTTTATGCAGAACTCTTTCTGCAAAAGAGATTTGATTTGAGGAGAATAGTATTAGGATTTATTACTAGCAAGATAAAAAACTAAAGAACTATATATACTACAATTGTAATTAGGCAAAAGTACTATGTATTTACAAAAATACCCTTCCCCGCTTTGTATCAGTTCAGAAGGAGAAGCAGTCTTTGTTCTATTTCTGGAGCTCCAGGTCTTTTAAATACTTCAGAAGTTCCTTTTCTATTATCTCTAGGACAATTCCAATTCGTTGCAGCTGGAACTCTTTCTCTTTCTCTCTCTCTTCTATGTCGGCCTCAGGGCTGGGCCTACCCCCATCCTGGGCTAAGACCGAAGGCTGGGAGGTTACCCAGGCCCTGTGGGGATGTTCCATGGACTGTAAGGGGACACTTGCCTACCATGGATCTTCACCACAGGATTACAAGGGATACTGGCTTTTGAGTCCACCCCTGTTCCTTTGGGGTCTCTTCCCACGGGATAACAGTCCTTGATAGACCTCTCCGAAGTGGGTTCATCCCTTGGGCAACAATGCTTCCATTCTCTACTGTCCCTCAGGGTCACAAAATCAGCTGCACCAGCATGGATCCCTCACCAAGATCCCAACATCCTACCTAAGCTGTCTCGCTCCAGCATAGGTCTCTCTCTCTCTCTCTCTCCGTGGGCCACAGGTCTCCAGCAGGACTCTGTTTTATCTAGGCCTCACCTCCCACAGAGTTAGATTTCCTTCATGCATTCCTCTGCTTCGGGCTGGGCTCCTTCATGAACTGCAGAGGGTCATCCCCACTCCCCAGAAGTTTTCCACAGGTGGCAGGGATTTTAGTTTTCAATCTTTTCCCTGCTGAAGGGAAGAGAGAGAGAGAGAGAGAAAGAGAGGGAAAGAGGGAGTTCCCCCCATTCACAGCTTTTCCTCTTCTCTCCAGCTGCCAGCTTTGACCTTAGAGGTCCATTATCTCTGCCTGGAATTTCTTCTGCAGTGTGTCTTGTCCAGGCAGTTTTTCTCTAAAGACTTTTTTTCCTCTACTCTGTTACAGGAGGAGGAGAAGGCTTCAATGCCACACCTGCCCCCAGCCCAGGGCCCTGGGGAGGAGGGGGCCCTGGCCCACTTGGGGCCTGCCACCTCTCCTACATAGCTACTAATTTCATCTGTGCAACCCCCTTCCCTTCTGTTTTCTTAACTATGTAATTGGTAAAGGCGTTACTAAAACTTTTGATTGGCTTTGCTCCGGAATTTCACTTAGAAAAAACATTTTCAGCCCCGGGCCTTCCCCCAGGGGGAAGGTGGGGGGTTGGCAAAACCCCGACACAATAGGGTTACAACCAAACTCTGGGATGAATCACTGGTCTAGTTCTGGTACTAGTTGTACATTCCAAGGCATATGTGAAATCCAGTTCCACTTTCTAAGCTGATAAGAAGACAAT
Source organism: Empidonax traillii (assembly GCF_003031625.1). NCBI lineage: Eukaryota > Metazoa > Chordata > Aves > Passeriformes > Tyrannidae > Empidonax > Empidonax traillii. The sequence continues at coordinate 917,807 of NW_020955199.1, forward strand.
CTATGCCTTGTTTTCCCCAATCAATATTTGTTTATTTAGAAGTGGGATGGAAGCTACTAGAACATCACATTTAATGACACTGATTCAGAGAAGGGAAACAGGAAGAAATAAAGTGAAGAATATTGAGCAATTCCAATGTATCACTTCAGCTTTAATTAAAAAGCCATGCTTTTTTTCTGTTTTTAATTAGAATATGAAAAAACATTTGACATCTATCTTCATCCCTGCATGAGGTTCAGTAAGGTGAAGTGTCGGGTCCTGCACTTGGGTCATAGCAACCACATGCAATGCTTCAGGCTGGAAGAGGAGTGGCAGGAGAGCTGTTCAACAGAAAGGGACTTGAGGTTGACAGCCAGCTCAGCATGAGCCAACAGTATGCCCAGGTGGCCAAGAAGGCCAATGGCATCTTGGCACGTATCAAGAATAACACAGAAAGCAGGACTAAGGAGGTGACCATTCTGCTGTACTCAGCACTGGTGAGGCCACACCTCTAGTGCTGTGTTCAGTTTTGGGCCACTCACTTCGAAAAGGACATTGAAGCGCTCAGAGAGGGCAACAAGACTCATGAAAGGTCTTGAAAACACGTCCTGTGAGGAATAGCTGAGGGAGCTGTGTTTGTTTAGTTTTGAGAAGAGGAGGCTCAGGGGGACCTCATCACTCTCTGCAACTATCTCAAAGAAGAGTGTAGTGAGGCAAGGGCCAGTCTCTTCTACTACGTCTACAGTGAGAGGACAAGAGCAAATGGCCTTAACCTGAGAAAGGGGAGATTCAGATTAGATATCAGAAAAAAAATTTACATGGTTGGGGTGATCAGGCATTAGAACCGGTTGCCCAGGGAGGTGGTGGAGTCACCATTCTTGGAGGTGTTCAAGAGGCATCTGGATCTGGCACTGGGTGATGTAGTTTAGTGGCTTAGGGGTTACAGTGCCAGTGCTGGGTGGTCGACTGGACTGGATGGTCTTAAAGGTCTCTTCCAACCTTCATGATTTAATGATTAGGTTTGCCTCCAGGCTAAATGCTAATCTGATCCATGCTAAACAATCTCCTCTATTTAAGTGTACAAGCTTTCTATTTCTAACAGGGGTTTTTCTATTTGTCTCTCTACTAAAAAACAAAAACAAAAAAAGCAAAAAAAAATCAAAACAAAAGAAACAAACAAACAAAAACAAAACAAAACAAAAAATGAAGTTCTGAGGACTTCAAACAAAAAAATTACCACAGACAGTTATGGAGGTCATACGATATTAACAATATAGGACTTATCTTGTCTTATTTATGGATGTGCTTCAAACACATCCATTAATGTTTAAACATTAATTATAGGAATGTAATAATGCAGTCTACCAATTCACTGAAGTGTGTATTAAAACAAAACTCTGAAAGTTGTAATTTGATTTATTTGAGTTAAATTAAATCACTCTCAGGACACTCCTTTAGGCAAGACACTAAAAATTGAGAAAAATATTAAAGCTGAAGATAAGGGTTAAGGACACTTCAGTTTTAAAAATAAGAATTAAACTGATTGGTTGAGTGTTCCTTAAAGATAAGAAACAGATGAAATATAAACTAAAGAAGTAAGTAAACCTTGATTTCAGCTGCCTGTTTAGGTAAGATGACTATGCAAGTCTGGACTGCTCTGAGTGCATCCTTGGACCATTCACTTTTGGTCTAGGGATTACCTGTTCAATAAAGCTTTCTATCTAAACTATGTGGCAATAGAAATATATCTATATAGAGATATATAGAGATAACTAATAGAGATTAGTTAAATATCATATATTGTTTGATAACATTTTCCTAGTGCAGAAATTGATCATGCTGGAATAAATCAATCTATTGGGGTTTTTTTGTTTTTTACTTATGTATTACCTTTCCGGGGTAATGCAATTCTTCTTAATAATAATAATATTATTATTATTATTATTATGTATTACCTTTCCAGGGTAATGCAATTCTTCTTACACTAAAGACAACTGCAGATTTTATTTATAACATAATTAATTATAGTCATATTGGAATGAATTACTTGTAGTTAAGACAATCATTAGCAATAATTATTTATGCAATTAAAATCAGCAGGTAAGAAATACTTTACCTATCTGATGTTCTGGTTTACTTTATATTTGACTAAGGACTATCCAGAGGCTTTGAAAAAAACACATTCTACAGCAAATTCTCCCTAAGAATGCTCATCTTCAAGAGGTATAGTCGGTTGTATTTTACTCTTCAGTAATAACAATGACTATAGATTTGATCCAGCCTCCTGTAAAGGAAATTGTTTACTCGCAACAAAGAAGACCCTCAAGATGGAGAGCTCAGTGCATGCCAAATGAAGACTAAGAGCATGACTTCTTTACTGTGGCTGTACTGTCTGCCTAAAAAGAAAGAAATGAGAAGATTTGACAGGGTTTGTAGGGACAAAACCCTCTCCGCGGTCTGTTTAGCAGAGACAGAGCTGCTGTGATGCCAGCCCTGATACTGCCTCGCAGCAGCATCAACACGCAAAACGCAAGCAGTTCTGAGGCAGAGACGGTTTATACACGTTTCCCACAGCTTATAAGGCTGCTAGGAGGAAGGGAGGGGCTTGGCTACTCAGCTAACCAACCAGAGGGGATGGGAGGTTAACACCCAATAGGAAACCAGGAAATGCAGCTGTAGTCATTAGAATCTTTTAGAGCAATCAATAAGGTGAACGAGCAGCAGAGGTCATCAGCCCAGAATGGATAGATTTCTCTTCTGTGATGCTGCACATCACCAATGGAACTACCTTCCGGAACACCTGGGTCCTGCAGTGAACTAAAAATAACCCGTGATTACTTTGTGCTTGGTTCAAAAAGTGAGTTCAAAAGCATAAGAGGGGAGGACATAAAAAAGTGCCTAAAAGTCTCCCATTTGAGTGAGCTGGAAATACCTAAGGTGTGGTTATCCTCATTTATGCATGATACCATCAGGCAAACATAATTATATAATAAATACATTTTCCAAGCAGGGTTGAGAGGCATGGCCAAAGGCAAGCTTGATCTGCATAACAATGCATAGTGCCAGTGAGAGAGTCATTACAACCACAGGAGCCTAGTCCAGGACTTTATTGGAACTTGCTCTCACTTTACTTCTTAGACACAACGCTATATGTATACTATATAAAGCAGATATAGGGAGATACATGTGTTCATATACCTGCAGGAGTGGCAATGGCTGAGCTCTGAGAAGGATGGCTGTGCAATTGCAGCCCCATCCCCTCGGCATGGTGAGAAGAGATGCCATTGAAGACCTTTGAACTGGTGTAAAAGCTTATTCCCAGATCAAAAAAACTTGAAAATCTTTTTCCTAAAAGTATAAATACCTAATTCAAACTTGTTTGCAAATATTTCTATAGTACAGTATCCTTTAAAAAAACAACCAACCAACAAAAAAAAAAAACCTCATACAAACAAACAATCAAAAAGACATGACAAAAAACCCCAACCAACATCAGAATTCGATTCCTGAAAATGGATTTCTGCATAGGGTAACTTCACATGGATTATTCTGTAATGCCACAAGAGGACACTCTTGAACACCTTTTTCTTTCAATGAGATGAGTGCTTTACATGTCATTTTGTATTCAGAGGTCTAATCCCCAGCAACCCATAACATAAGGACAATTCTTCATATTCACCCAATATTCCTTAAGTTCAGATTTCAGGCAGTAAATACTTAATAATTTTTTTCTGTATCTGCTTTAGAATTTTCTAAAAGCTGTAGCACTTCATATAAGTTGAATCAGCCTTGATTCTTAGAGCTTTTTCTTATATTCTGCTCATAACTTTTCTCTGAAAGCATGAAATGTATTAGTTACAATATTATAGTAACAATATTGTAAAGCTAACATTATAGTTACAATATTGTTGGAAACTTTCTGGTTCCATATATATATATAAAAGTGCTACCAGTACTTATGTACCTTTTCTTTAATTGCTAGAAGCAACTAGAGATCTATATTTATTTTTAAAAAGTTACTTAGAAATTATGTTTTGAGAAATGTAAAACTATGTTCTTAAAATTAGTGGTTGTATTAAAAGTATTGAAATAACAATAACCTTGCCTTATCATTATTTTAGAGACATTAGGTTCAAGTTTTCCAGATAGATGCGAGCAAGTGATTAGTATATATGAATTATACATTAAAAACATCTGAGTTGATGTAATCCAATAATCAGTTTGGGACAAATACAACACAAGTAAATAAAATATCTTGCTTCTTTATAGTCAACTCTTGTAGAACAAGTGTTTACAACAAATATGTAGACGCTACCTCCATTTTGCTCATTATATTACTTGCAGTAAGTCCTGTGGCCTGAACAACAACAAAAAAATAGTTAAATGATGGGTTAGTTTCTTCATACATACATCTTAACAATAAACTCCTTAGAAACAATAGAATTTAAGAGAGCTGGGGATGCTGGTTATATTTGGGTTAACTATGTTTCATTAGTAACTTCATTTTAAAGTTATAATGAGGTTGAATGATACTGTTATCCAATCTGAGTAGGACTTTAGGGCCTTTATTATAGTGGTTAGTTGATTTGGGGGAGGAGAGGAACCTCAAATTGTTATTCAATCTGGGGGAGGAGAGGAACCTCAAATTGTTATTTGAGGCACAAAATTTCACATTTAATTTTGGCTTTCATTGTAGCAAGCAATTAAGTGGATGCAGGAGACCCTGATTACCTGAGCCTTGACCAGTCTGGCTCTGTCTTGGCTCTGCCAAGTCTTGCTTGGATCCTCCTCCCATCAGCCAAACATTTGGATAAATGTAGCTGCAAATAGGACTGTAGTCCTTACTCTGTATATCTTTGGAGAGAGTATAAGCACCGTAATTATGAAGGCTTTCTTGTATACATTCAGATCTGTAAAATATTTTAGCTGAATGTGAAGTCTGCTTTATTAACACTCATAATAATTACGCGATTTTAGATTTGCTATTTTCCTTTTTCTAAGTTGTTATTTTGTGATTAATATTTCCAGACTGTTGGGGGGAGTATCTTGTCATTTCAGAGTTCTGCTAATCACTTTTGTTAAACACTCTTCTTGGTGTCCTGCCAAGGGAGTCCTGAAAATGCCAGAAGTCAATATGCAAAGTAAAACCATAAAGCCAGAGCTGTTACTCAAAGGTAACAGAGACATCCACAGAGGCAAAATCTTTGAAATTTTACTTTATGGAAGTCCTGAGTCTGCTTTAAAAAAAAATAAAAATTATAGTATAATTTTTCATAATTGTAGATTTTTAATAAATGTGTAAGGAAAGTGAATGCTGCAATGCAAGTCATAAAAATTTACACACATTACACACTGTAAAAAATTGCACAAACTTCGGCATGCAGTATTCAGGAACAAGTTTTACATGTTTTACAGCTCAGGAGAATTACTAGTCAAAGTACTACTGAACTTAAAGGGATGGGAAAGAAACTGACAAGTGTCTCCCACTTTTATGTTATTATCTGTGCTTTTTGTAAATAACAAGAATGAGAAGGAATTAGCCATGTTAATGCATTGCCAAAGATTTAGCCTGCCCTGTTGGTGACAAACACTACAGCTGTACTTTCCCTTAAGGCAGGATGGCCAAACTGCAGTTCACAAACAGTGTAAAGCTGGTGTTCATGCAGCCGATGCGTGGGGCTGTGGAGTGAGGTTGCAGCCAGGGACGCTCGTGCCTGAGAAACCCCTGGTGCTGCTCTGGCCTATCACTGCTCTACAGCTCCCCAGGAGTGGCAGAGGGAGAGGTCTGCAAGTGCAGTGCGGGAAGCATAGCCTCTGCTGCGGAGGCAGATGGGGCCCCACCTGATCTCAGTGTGTTTGTTGTGCAGTGTTTGCAGTTCAGGGACTGAAGTGTAGAGTGTTCTGGGTACATAGAGGGTGGACAGAGTTATGGGCCATACTGAATTTCAGTGCAGTGGTTTGGATGTCCAGGGTGTATACTAAATTTGCACATGAGAGGTGTAAGAGGAAGAGAGATTTTGGAAATGAGTATTTTGACAGGAGGAGCTTGGTTCTTTGTGGAGGGTAATTGCCTAAATCAGAACAGCAAAGGAGACTTTGATCAAAAGGACAATATACACAAAGAAGAAAGTCATAAGCATACGGCTGGCAATAGAAATTCTGTTTTCAGCTTCTGAGCTCCCTTCCCACACAAAACATGCCACCTATGCTATTCTAAGGTTACTTAAAATAGCATAGCTATGGGGCACTATGAAAAGGGCACTAGCTCACACATTAGAAGAAGAGATCAGCCCTTTCTCTGAGCGCCTATAACACTTCATGCTCTTTAGAGCCATGATGTTTTATCTCATGTTTGAGGTTCCATAATAACTTTTGGGGAAACCACTGTGTGGGAGAGGGCAGGGGAAATAAGGCAAGAGAATTTCCCATATGTTTGAGAAAGAGAGAGTTGTGGGGATAGAATAATGGTCTCAAATATACAGTAGGTGATATTTCAGGTGAGCTGTCCAAAGAAAATACAAGGCAGCTATTCTGGCTTAACAGTAGTTTGAAATTGCACAAACAGATAGGCAGCTATGAAGTAAAGTTGACACAATCTGTTTTTCACTAGCAGTTGGTGTTTATTTTGGATTTATGCCCATTATCGCAGTACAGATATCTCCTTACATCACCTTTGTTGTTACAGTTCCCTGGTGGACATACCAGGATCTCAGAAGGAAATGGCACATGCCATCAGCTAGACAAAACCGGTAAAGGAATAGTGATGGTCATGAGAGAATCATGAGGCTATGCTACTGAGTTTGACATTTTCAGTGGTTATACACCTCAGTGAGAATTACTGCTGTTGGCTTAGATCTCAAGAACAGGATTAAGCAAACTTTGTGCTCAACAAAAGACTTATTTTTTTCTATTTGGCTGTGCAGAAGTCTCTTTTCCCATACCTAAAGTGTATATCTTTATGTCCATCTGGCTCTATCTTTGTAAAGAAGAACCTGAATATTTGAGAACCTGAAGATCTGAGAAAAATGGGGACACATAAGGTGACATTGAAGTTTTTAGTGCCAGGTTCATTGCACTAGAATTTAATTCAAAAATACCTGCAGCCCTCTCAAAACTTCTCTTTAGGGAGCTATTAATGTGCATAATACTGAAAATCAGGAAATATATTAAGGTGGTTTTAAAACCAGACTTTTCAGGAGACAGTACCCGCAGTAGACCTTTTCATTACAGATTCAAAATAGGCTATATAGTATTACAACTGAAAGGTTTTCCATATTCTTCTGTCTACAATCTTTCCAGAAATACATACCCTATTAAATCAATATATTTAATTATTCTTTGATCAAATCAGTATTTGTTATATAGTTATATTTTTTTATTTATTTACTTGTATATAATTAAGTAGATTCAAAGAATATACTTAGTTGTTCTCTTCAGTCAAAGAAATGTAATTGATTTCACTTTGTTTTCTAGTCCATTTAAACCAATTATGTTCCCTTCATCTTTTGTAATTGGCAGTTAGTAGGTGGCATTTGTTCATCAGGACACGATGAAGATTCTAGGGAGACACTTTGATTCTCTAGAGGACCTGTCATTTCATTAGCTCAACAAAGATCTTCATTGAAATGAAAAGTAAACAGAAATGGGAAAGGTCAGGATGTAATAAATAGAACAAGTAATTTTTCAAGTGTATGTTGAATTTTTATTTTTAAAACTATTTTTTGTACTCCCCAATATATGATGCTGAAGGAGCATCATTATTGCTCTTTAATGTAATGCACAAGCACTGAGCTGTGGTTGGTTATAGCAGGAAAACTTTTGTGATGTTATGCCACAGCTCTAAATTCATACTACATCCTTAAGCATCACTTCACAGAGAGAGTGCCCACGATTTCTGGAAGTAGCTACAAGACCTGGAAAAGGCAAGCTGTTAATTTTTTGTAACAGTGTAAAATAAAATTGCTGCAGGGAGTTCATCTGGCTGAGATGAACATCAATAACCTGCCTTAAAAGAAAGCACCTGCAAGCAGGACAGCTTCTAAATGTCAGAACAGTTCCTTCAGATTGAGAAGGAGAAAGCTGATGAATTCAACTCTGTAAAGGGGCAGAATGAAAGACGTAAGACTATGGGATCAAAGTCTTGTGAGGTGGACATCTAACAGCTGAATCAGCAAAGATCACAAGGTATCTCAGACCCTTTTCCATATAGAACAATAGCTTTAAGAAAATCTACAGCAAATCCATACAAACAGAAGAGGCAATTATTTCCTTTGGGATTTAAAAACAAAAAAAACCAAACAAAACTTAACAAAAAGTTAAGAAACTGTCTCAGTTTAATTGAGACAAGGGTCTTTTGCTGAGGATGGATTAGGAGAAAAAGACCCAAACCTTCTTCTCTAGCAATTATAGATCCGAAATTAAGAGGCTCCGATTGAAGGAAAACAAATTATGGAAAAGGGAAAAAAAAAAAAATATCAGCCCTTTATTAAAAGGTATGTGTGTATTAACGTAAC
>NW_020955199.1:926650-928838 GCF_003031625.1 Empidonax traillii
TAATTGAGACAAGGGTCTTTTGCTGAGGATGGATTAGGAGAAAAAGACCCAAACCTTCTTCTCTAGCAATTATAGATCCGAAATTAAGAGGCTCCGATTGAAGGAAAACAAATTATGGAAAAGGGAAAAAAAAAAAAATATCAGCCCTTTATTAAAAGGTATGTGTGTATTAACGTAACATAAAAAAAAAAAAAACAAACAAGTAAAACAACCAAGCAATACCCCTATACCCACCAATAATCCCCTTCAAGAACAAAATCGATAAAACCGGCAAAAAAGAAAATCAAATAGTTCAATTTTTAGCACTCTTTGGTGCAGTTCCAGCCACAGTTAGCAGGGGGCGCCGTCGGGTCACTGGAGATGCAAAAAACTTGTAATGTCTTATACCGTTCACCAGGTGGCGCTGTTGAGTTATCAAAAGTGCAGAACTTGTAATGTTCTATAGTAGTCACCGGGTGGCGCTGTTGGATCACTGGAGGAGTGGAACTTGCAATGTCCAGCGCTCGTCACCGGGCGGCGCTGTGGGATCCCTGGTCGCCACCGGGTGGTGAGGGAGGAGGGAGGGGAAAGGGAAACAGAAAGTTCTCCCAATGGAAGAAAAAACTCACGACTCAGTTGGTGAAGATCCCGCAGTGAAAACCAAGCCTGCAACCAGCAGACAACTGTGCAGAGAGACAGCAGCAAAAAAAAACTCCTCTCCCACAGGAAAAGACAAAGAAGAAACCCGGCAGCCTCTCCTCTCTGCTGCAGCCTCCCCTCCCGCTCCAGAGCTGAGCTCCCACCCCCCAGACCCCACCTCTCTCCACACACACACTCTGGCCTTTTTCCTAACTCCTCCCCCTTCGTTGCCAGGAGACTAATTCTCGGTCATTTAGGACTCAGGCCGACTCTTTTGTTTACCTGATGGCTCTTTAACAGCATTCATGCGGGGGGGGGAAGGGGAAAGGAAAGACGAAATTCCTTTCTAAAATCAGAACTATGACAGAAACATACCTTGACTTCCAAATAGTGTTTCTTGCCTACCAATGATCTCCAGTTTGGCCAACACAGCTTTTGTCAAGTTCCTACAGCAGCCATTAGCACCAATTAATAGCACTGACTAATGTATCCTGATTTCTTCAGATGCATATCTGGCATGACAGCAAGTCGTAATTTCAGAGAAACTTGCAGGTAATTATTCATAAAGAATTTATGACAAATGCTGAATTTCTACTAAAACTAGAAATATTTTGTTTCAAAAATACTAGTTTCATTGTGGTAAGTACTTCAGAATGCAAACAGTATTGAGGAGGATATACTGTGTTCTTATTTTAAAGCAGGTACACAATCTCTTTTAAGGCTGTGTTATAAGCTACACCATTTTAAGTGAATCAATAGGTCTACCTGTACCATGTAGTCCCATCCCTTTACATTTCAAATTGCCAGAGTCTATGCAGATTTTCTTTCTATACAGTACCGTCATATCTGCATCTAAGTGTTCAAGATATAGCTTCCATTTCTCTTAGCTCCCCAAAATGATTTTCAATTGCCTCACTGCAGATTGTACATTTCTTACTGAAGACTTTTGCACTGAGCTCCAAACCAACTCGGTCTAAGCAAGCTCCCACCAAAAGCTGCACAGCTTTGCTTGCATAAGGGTCTAGGCAGACCTACCTCCAAACAATTGCAGCTACATGTAACCGCCATGGCCTGACTGTAAAATCAGCTTCTCGGTTTGTATTCTGTGCATAACAATTGTATTCTGGGGCAAATTCAAGACTTTGACTAACTTTTGTGTGGTAACCTGTTGAGGATATTGTAATGCAATGGTTAAAGGAAAAGGGACGTGACCAAGAGGAGTCGGTCTCTTGGGAAAGATATTGGGAGTAGCAAATGCAAGGTTAAAATGAGCTAATGGTGATAACTGGACATCTGGTGTTCTTCCTTGGTGATCAAAGAAGAAACAAAGTGACCAAAGGAGAAACAAAGGGACATTAAGCTTGAACAAAGAGACATAGAGCAGAGTGGAAAGTACCTAAATGCTTTAGATGCCAATAGACTTATAGCAAAATAGATATAATACAGCCAATCAGCAGCTTAAGTTTTGCAATATGCATGAGCTAATTATGTACCACATATAAGCCTTCTGATTATTGCCAATAAACGAGTTCTCGATGAACCAATGTGATAAGGTGGTCGAGTTCTTCCT
>NW_020955199.1:929199-944638 GCF_003031625.1 Empidonax traillii
AGTACCTAAATGCTTTAGATGCCAATAGACTTATAGCAAAATAGATATAATACAGCCAATCAGCAGCTTAAGTTTTGCAATATGCATGAGCTAATTATGTACCACATATAAGCCTTCTGATTATTGCCAATAAACGAGTTCTCGATGAACCAATGTGATAAGGTGGTCGAGTTCTTCCTTTTCCAACAGTAACCAGGCAAACCAATAGGCTCTTGGTTAATGAACCTAAAGCCACATTAATATCATCTTATCTTAAAGCACTTTTAGTGTCTCTCCAGCTGATAAAAAAAAATATGCAAAAACATTGCAAAAGTTCTAAGAAATCTGCACTATACTATGTACCAAGTATTTCTTGACAAAAGCTATTATTTATAGAACATCTTTTACCACAAAAACTGTCATAACTACAGAAGGCTTTTCTCCAGTGTAATTTTATTAGGGATTCCTGCCATCATATCAACATACAAAACAATCAGGATGCTGACATATAGAAATGTGAAATTCACTGTACAAAGATAAGGCTCAAGTTACAGGTATATTTTCCCCTTACACTCCATGAAATAAAACCATTTTTAAGTCTTCCCAGAGTTGTGTTTATAAATGGTAGACAAATCACAAAATAGATTTCAAGTACATAACATTTTACAATATAAACCAAGCACAGACAGAAATACACAATACTGTACCTACAGATGCTCCATTATCCAAGTCTGTCATTCTTACTAACAAAATACTATACTGCTACTCTCTCTGAATACGCCCAACCATACCCTTCTGTGTGTACAACATGGTCCTGGCCTTTAAGTTACAAGAATCTCATGACTTTCAGTTAAATTATATTGATAGACCAGAGAATATCAGGAAGGAAGGGAAGAATTTTAAGAGGCCAAGTCTGAATGCACATGATTAATAAATGTAAGGACATGTGCACACACACTTGCATGTAATCCTACATAAAACTTCAGTGCACTGCAGATTACATTTTCATGCAACTGAGCTATTTTCTGATAGAGTTAAATCAAGCATTACAATACTCCTACTTCTGGAGTGCTGTAATTCACAGGGACAAGACTATAGGATCTAACTTTTTTTTATTAAGTAGTTATCAGACTTCGTAGGAACCTGTATGGAACCATGTCTCCACAGTGCAGCAAGATGTCAGCTCTCACAGCCTTCACTACTCAAAACACCTTTTGTGACACCTTTGTTTAGAAACAATGCAAGTGAGTTATTTCCTGTGAAGACCCAAAGTCTAGTTAGTTCACCCGCCATTTCTATTAGGCTGAATGATTATTACATCATGGGAAAGGATCACTTAGCTGCAAGTAGCACAGGAAGAAATGCACATTAAATAATTAATCAGTAATGATTCTGCTGGGAAACAGAGTGGCAAGGAGAAAGACAAGAGGAAAAAAAAGCAGTTATTTACTTTAGCCTTTGTTGGAGGGGAAATGAACAGCAATCCAAAATTTTTCAACTGAGAAGAGGAACTCCCAAGCCCTATAGGTGTTCTGTTGTTTAAAAACTGGAGAAGATTAGAAGGGAAGAGAAATCCTCTAAGAAAATTGCCATTTTCAAACTAGATACTTGCAAAGGCTTACATGAGATAACCAAGCAAAACAGATTTGCTGATATTGGAACTAAAGGAATTTAATCAGTAGGAATTAGACATCTCGTTATAATATGTTAAATGCACATCTAATAAACTAGCCTCAAACATGTCTCCAATTCATGAATGTCTAAGCAGGAGTAAGACTTTGAAGCCCAAATCAGAGCTCCCTAGTTTAAACATTAAACAAGTCTGCACTAAGACTGGGGAAGGGGAGGAATAAAAACTTTCTAGTCTTAAATACAACCTCTGTGGTATATTTGAGGGCCTTCAAATGTTCTCAGCATTGACGAGATTTTTACTTAAGTATATTCTCTAAGCTATATTGGAATATCTTTAGATATACAAATCCATGTTACACAAAACAGCATTAGATCTTGTAACTGGGCTAATAATAACAAGGGTAAGTATGCTGTTATATGTGAAAGGAAGCATATTAGTATACATAAAATATGTTATAGAGCTCAGTAATAATGGGCATCAAGGATGAAGATGCGTCTCAGAATGTTTAAGCCGTTAACTGTGAGCCAGTAGAATACTTTATGTCAACTTTACAGCCTAATGTTTTGCTTTGAAAAAGGAATATGAAAAATTTATTCCTTTTTCTCCTTTTCCTGTTCTTTATAATTCTCAAAAGTAAGTCTCTCACCTACTGATTTAGTTTTGGCTCTTTTTTTTCTTTTTTTTTTTTTTCTTACTACTTACTAATATTGTTTTCCATGTTATGTACAATAATCTACATTTAGACTGAAAACTCTGTATCCTTCTAAATGCACTTGGACTGTCTTTTAATGACTTTCTACAGCACTGATAGAGTGGAACACGACCTAACAGATAAGAGGATCATTTCAATTCTGCTCGCTTCCCCAAGCTTTACCGCTCTGCCTTTCAGAAATTCTCCTGTGTACTTGCTGTCTTTCCCCTCCCCCAGGCAGCCTCTACTGAACTTGAGTGAACTTTCTATGTGTTTCCCAAACACAGTTCCTCTGTATAGAGCTACATTGAACTCATTCATTCTCCAGCCAATTGTTTAAAAACAAATAAATGCTAAACCACTAAAAACACCCCACATGCCCTTGTGTGTTATTCTTACCAATGTGTACATTTAAATGACGTCATAAGTTGTCTTTTGCTAAAAATTTACCAAAGTATTTTAAACACATAAAAATGTAAAAAACAAACAAACAGAAAAACAAACAAAAACCAAAAACCCAGCATAAACATTGCTTGTATAGGCATTGGTTAGAAGAGATTGTTTCACTAAGGAGTATATTCAAAAAGATTTTCTTTCAGTATTATCAGTTTTAGTGTCATGGATTGAAAAATTAAGTACAATTAACATTATTGTGACTCTCTCTAATATAATGTAATAGATGAGCAGGAATTCTGAAATGTAATTAAAATAAAGCTTCTTTTTGGTTATTGAAAGGTGATTGTATAAGCCTGTAACAAAATCAGTAATTTAAATATGTCAAGGGAATTTGGGAACTAAATTGAAGTGTCTGTAAAGAGCTGTATATATGAAGGCAGCTACCAACTGATAGGTCCAGGGGCATGGTGGAAAGCTGGCACTAACTGAAATTTTGAATATAGCCCTTAGATATACCATATTTATGCAAAATTTAAAAGCTGCCCAGCATATCACGCATGAAGTTTATTTTGCAAGCCACCCACTGCCTAAGGGGGCAGTAATATTCAATATGAAACTGTTGAAACTCCGGCGTCTGACGGATTTCATGGAGGAAAGAGATTTGAAGGTCCGACTCCAAGAGAACAAGGAAAAGAGGAAACACAAATAACAACAGTCCAAGGCCTACAAGAAAAAGTCTGGAGAAACTCTTCACAAAAGCATTCACCTCTATGTTGCCCATTAGAAAGTCATAGCTCCACCTAAGCGCTCTCCGAGTTTCTTTCAGTTCTTCCTCCTCTGCAATTAAAAATGCATTTTCGTCTGCTTCAAGTTCCTCAAATGAATCTGTATCATCTTTCTCATTCTCTGCTCTTGGACAGGTATCAAAAAGCATGTCAATCTCATGATCAACAGGGGTGGGCAGTAAGCTGGCACTAGGATTGTATACCAGTTCTGAGATGGTTAATGGTTCTTCTTTCATCATCTCTTCCTGTTCAGTGTCAAGATCAGCATTCTCCCCACTATCCTTAACTGGGGAGCTTGAAGTCACAGGTACTGAAATCTCATCTTCCTTTGGCAGTTGGATACCTGAAAAAAAAATGAGATTAAAACGATGATCCTAATTTCTGATGCCCTCGTGGCAAAACTCAGCTTTCCAATAATATCTAACAGAGGTTTGAAAAGAAGATTCTGCAATAATTTTGCATATTAAAACCAGAGCATACACAATTAGCAAAAATTGAAAAGCTCTTTTAAGAGGGCATCTTTACAACAGTGCAGTACAACAGATCTGCTTAACATTGTCTGATGCACCTACTGCTATTAATACTGTAGTGCAAAACAGAAAACAGAACAACTTATTTTTTGCTGGAAATCCGACATCTCCTATGAATGAATGTCTACTACGTGTGAATTGGTGCTATTTGATGTATAATAATAACAACAACCACCCACATGTATTTCTCTGAGAAGCATGAGTATGATAAGATAACAGCTGAGAGTTTTCAATAGGACATGACATTAAAAATAGACACTAGATTATCATGATAAATTCATTTTAACAGTAGAGAGGACAAAAGGAAGGAAGGTTAACACATGGTATGAGGATTAGGTATCACTGAAATAGAGTGAAAATGCCTCCCCTGTTAAATAAGATCCTTCTCTTATCTCAATTTTTTTCCGGTCATCTAATTCTTCATGCTCAGCAGTTTCTTTTCTCTCCCCTCTTTTTCTCTCCCTTTTACATAGCAGTCTTACTTATGACCGCACTCTCTGCCCAAGCTCTCTCTGCTCAAACCTTATTTTCATTTTTCCAGTACACCACTAACAGCAATAAGTCTGAAAAGAAGCCCAGCTGTTTACAGCTACATCAACACTGCAGTGACTTCTGTTAGTCATCAGTTGCAGGAGTAGAACAGAGGAGTGTTGGGCACAGACCTCCCTTACGAAGTGATGTTAAGACACTTTGTCATGGTAATTTCCCCTTTTACATCTTCAAAATGATCCAGACAGAACTCTCTCCCTGCAAATTTTTATCTTTTCGTACTCTCTAGACCTCACTGGCCATGCCTCCAGGTGAGGTTTCACATTTTAGCCAAATGACCAAAAACATCATTTCTGCTTCCTCTCATTTCATTCCTGAGCAAGGCATGAAATTACCTTTACCTTGTAAAGGTAATCCAGAAAAATAAGGGATTTTCTTCTTGGGTTAGTTATCTGATGTTTTTCTTCCTGAACTGGCTTGTCATATATTCTCATGGAGACAGGGATTATTACCAGGGACGAAGAGAGAGTGCAGGAGAGCTCCTTTTCCCAGCAGATGTGCAGAGTTGAAATGAAACCGTGCCCTCAATAAAAAAAATGTAGGTTTCTCATCATTAGTTTAATTTGGTTGCCTAGCTTTGCCTTTCCTCGACTACTCTGTCCTCTCCTATCACAGCCAATTTAGAAATCCAGCTCATTTCAGAATGAAAAATGTTTTCTACTGGAACTAATGGTTACACAAGTCTTTACATTAACAAATACACTTGCCATAGTCACCAAGAGGAGAATACAAACTGACTGAAACCACAACAGTGTATAAACACGAAGAATTGAGAACAGATTCGGGGGATCTTTCTCCTAAGCATACTTTAGCAGCAGGTAATGCTGGATCATCAAACTATACTGAGTCACTTGAGAGTGCAGGTATGATACCTTAAAATATAGAGGCCACATTTTTTAAAGTCTGGAGACCAGAATTAAGCATCTACACATATCTTCAGATACAAAAATGCTGCACATTAATTTTCAAGTGCACTTCTCAATAACAGTAAAATTTTCTCCTATTACTTAGACACTGCAAGATGGTTTAAAGAACCTAATTTTATTCTCCCAAATTTGAGAATCCTGGCCATAGGCCTCTCTATACCTGCTTAGGTGCAAGGTTAGTAATATATCTTCATCATGTTTCTCATCATAGATAGGACAGCTGCAGCTACCGCAAAGAAAGGTCACCCCAATTTTTGATTCTTGAGCCTTCTCTTCTTCCCCAGAGTAAATTCCAGCATTCATAAAATACACAGTGAACATGAACAAGAAAGATCATATTAACTTTCTTTAAAACTATATTTTTCTCAAATAACTGACAAACTTTTGACTTTGAGATTAACCTTTTGATAGAAGGCAGGAGAGGAACCTTTTCAGATCAATGTTTTCTGAAGGGGCTGTATTAAAATTGAAATATGTTGCATTCTGAAGCAGACATCAAATTTACATTCCACTATTTAATTTCAACTGGTAACAAGAGTTTTCCACTCTTTTATGTGTTGTTAAGACATATTAAAATCAAAGTAACTGCATTTTACATCAACCATTACAAGTGTCAATAAGTTATATATAAACATTTGAAAATTTACAATGAGCATTAACTGCTGCTGCAGTTAATTTTTTTCCTATTAAAAAAAAAAAAATAGTAAAGCTGTTCTTTTTATTCCTTTATATTCTTTTATATTATATTATAACACCACAACATTTCTTAAGTCTAGGACCAAGGAAAGAATTGGCTATTAACTATGGTCAATTAGATTCCACAGCAAAGTTCCAGTCATGTTACAATACACAGATAAGTATGTTGGGTGACTTATATTTTGGTATGGTCAAAAGACACAATTGTAATATCATTATGGCACACATGATTTACAATACTTTTGCAGCCACAATTGTATCATATTAAAGCATGAAATTCAAAATCATTCAACAGAACAAAGAATATTCCAATAATACAAATTTAGGAGAGTTTTTCAGATTATTTGCTTTTTGGATACCTTCCAGAAGAGCCACTTATCTGAAGTAATAAAAGCAAGCTAAAAGAAATAAAAATTCTCAAAGTGTTCCAAAGAAAAAGATAACATAGCAGCTAAAGCAAGCCCAAAGCCAAATACCCTTTAATTGCTCTACAACACTACTGCAAATCCTTTACTCCTATTCATATACAACAATTATTTTGCTACTTCTAGGGCTACCATTTTATATATTTTGTTGGCAAGATTTTGAAAAGTCTACTATTTCTTTAATAATAGGTAAAATTTATATTGTGTTTAGATTTAGAAGAATATGAATTAAGTATTAAATTACATTTGAGAACTTCTTCCTTCCATTCTTCATTTTATATTTTTATCAGCAATTTAAATTCCATAAATCAGAATAATTTAATATAGATTACAGCAATATCAAGTAAGTTAACTCAGTTTTATTTCTGACATTATATTCCCACAGCAAAAATTTGCTACAGTTTTCTGGCAACTGGACAAACTTTACAGAGCCAGAGATCTCACTATGCTAGCCAAAATTCAGTATTTCCCTTTTACCAAATACTGGGATTGCTCCAAAACTCTAACTTGCAAGAGCAGACAGGAACATGAACAGCTGAATAAGACATGAGATTCCTGTGTTCATCTGCCGTCAACATGAATGTGCAAGAGGTCTGACATAAAAACTGTCAGCTGCTAGTATTTCAAAAGGGGCCAGAATGAGCAGCTGAGGATTAGCAGGATGAAGGGCAGCTCTGGCTCTATCATTCTTAAGAAGTTGCAGTTGCTGGAAATACAACACCCCAGAAAAATGCATCCTCTGCGTATTAAAAAATTCAGTTCACACATTGTCCGGTGGCCAGATATCCTTCACACAGTTTTACTTACCAGACATGCAAACACAATTACACATCTGTAACAGCTTCATATAGTGGAGAAAGGAACAAGTGTGAATATATGCTTATTTTAAATAGAGAAATGGAAAATTAGATACAGCCTGGAAAGAACAGCGCCAGGAACATTTCATACATATACATCAACAAATAATGCCAGCCAGGAAGTAATTAGGACAGATCCCTCCTACTCCTTTTACTGCTTCCTCCAGAAATATTGTGTACTCATTTGCTTATTTCCAAGCAGACAAAATTCATTTGTACTATGAAAAGAATCATCTTTTAGAGGGAAGGAGAAAGTGACTTTCTCACATGAACAAAGTGCCTAAATGTCAAAAAAATGTAGGAAAATGAAACCATCTAGAATTGCACTAAACTCAAATATTTCCCTACACAGGATCTATCTCAAAGCAGGATCTCCATCACAGCCTCCTGCCCTCAAAAATAAGAGGTCACAGATTTGTACCATACTGACATCTTCTGCCCATAGAAGACACATGTTCTAGTTTTGCAAGGAGAGTTAATCAATGACAGTTCATAGCAACTCCTTTTTAGGCAGCAACCTGGCTTTCCTGCTGGCCATTACTGTTTGTTTTAGTTTTGTGGGAACTTCTAGAACAGAGCAAAGCCCTGTCCCAGTTGCCAATTCACATCAGTTGCATGTTCTGTGACTCTGTGGTGTTACAACTCAACTCCCAGCTATGCTGTGTGTCACAGTGTTCAACTACCGTCACAGCTAGTCCAGCCACTGGAGATGACTGCTCTGCTGCTCACACGCCACAAAGGGCACCCAAAGCAGAGAGACAGGAGCAGAACAGAGCATGCAGCACAACAGGCATTCTGGGATGTCTGCCTCCAACCTCCCTCTGCCCTGGAAGGAGCTCAACCCAGACTTATACTTGACCCCCTTCTTAGAACCAGGATTAAGGAGCAAAAGGATTGAAGGGAGTAGCAAGGAGAACTGTGTACCATGGGAGAGGGAATAAGAAGGCGTGATACATCTGTCAGCAGTTGAGAGAAAGAGCAGGAACTGGTGAAGGGACTACAGCGATTTAGTATCTAGCACCAGGCAAAGGAGAGCGAGGCTGAAAAGAGCTTGGCACTGATGTGAAAGCTTAGCACCTAAGCAAAAGGGCAAGTTGGACATTTCAGCATGCCTGCTCAGCTTGGGTGAGCCTTCCTGGTGCAAGTCAGCATTGTTCTGAAGTGCTTAGAATCACAGTGGGGTTCTCCCAAGGAGTTATGCCCCATACCATGAGTTTTGCACAAGCTAACTCCTGTCCTTGGGTGCTGATACACAGTTTTTGTATGCTGAAATACATATTTTACACATTTGTACCCCAAAGGGAATAACATACTATAAACACTACAACAAAATCAAGGGGTTTAAAAACTATGGTAGCCAACGCACAAATCTGTTATCATTGGTGACGTATTAAACCTACAAGATGACTGTACCTATTTGAAGTCAGCATTTAACTTCTGATATGTAAGAATTCAAAATAGAAATCGATATTAATGTTTTCCAACTTTGCTACTAACTAACTTTGCTAACTTTTTTTAAATAAAGTTAGCAAATGAAGGTGCATTCTCACAGGCACTTGTTTCCCCTAAGAAGTGAATTCAAGAAGCAAAAGCAGCCAAGAGCTACTGGTACTCAGAGACATATCACTGCAAGAAGCAGGTTCTCCTTTATCTGCTACACTAACTGCTTTCTGAGTTTCAAATGCCAAAAGAGTGAGAATATTCTAGTCTTTGCTGGAACACTCTTAGTTAATTCTTTGACTAAAAACTCATTTCTGAAATGAAGATTCAATACAAAGGCATAGTTTTATATAGGTACATAAAAACTGAAGTCATTCAACCTATATATTCAAAAGTATTAAAAGTAAACAGTACCAGAGAAGGCATGGAAAAACAAATTTTTAAATGGCTTATGAAATTAAGGAAATAGATATATTTACTGACTGAAGTGATTTCCTAAAGAAATATCACTTTGTTTTGGTTGCGGTCTGGAGCAATACTGAATACTTTTTGTTCCTTGGGTCACACTCTTTTTATGTATAGTGAAAGGGAGCTGAATCAGATTCTGCTCATGCCCCACCTTCCTCCACCACCCTCAGTACTATTATTCAGTTTGTGAAATTATTCAGTATCTAGAGAAATAAACCAAAGTTACAATCTGGCAGCCTCAGTGGTAGTAAAATATTGAGCTGTCTCCACCACTGTATTCAGTTCACATTCAAAATCTGCTACCAACCTGTCTTAGTTTTTTCAGCAATTATCACTGTTTCAAATTATTTGCCTCCACCCCAGTCCAAAAAATATACAAGGTCAAAATTCCAGTCCCTTGTTTTGTACCAATTAACAAATAAATCCACAATTTCATCTAAGGTAATACAACAATAGTCAAATTTAAGTTCATCTCATTCATTCTCCATTTACAACTTTGTTCTTGTTAGTCATTTTTTCTTATTCTCTGCTGTGCTTGGTGCAACACTGACATTTACAGTACAACTCCCTGTGCAAGACACTACTAGTAACAAAAGAAACTAGGGGGAGGGTGTTTAAAAAAAGGGGGTTAAGTAAAATAAATGTAAATTTACCAGCCCTTCTGGCTGTGATCTTGGAGCCATGCCGCAGTAATCGAACGCACACTTCCTTGTTGCAGTGGTTAACCATCCGCAAATGAATGCTTCTCTTGGTTTGGATTTTTACAAGACATTTCACCATTTTGACTATTATTTCCTCTTCTCAAAGTCTTCTAAAGGCTCTATCCATATCAGCTTTGACCTTTTATATTAAGTTCCCCTGAGTTTTGAGAGTCATTCTCACTGAATCAAATGACAAGCTTCTAATATGGCCAACAAAAATATCCCAGTAGGGAATAGAACCAGAGGTTATTTTTAGACATTTCCAAATGCCTCATAACATACAATATAAACTTTCACAGCATCCATCTCAGTTAGCAGTTGCTAGCGTAACAGCTGAACCACACACACAAGCATAAAAATATCTAAGGCATCAAAACGTAATGCAGTGAAAAAAGAGTCCAGCATTTACAGTCTGTTTTTCACAGAATAAATGACAGTACCCCCATTATTTTTCTGAACAGCTTCAATTTGGCCAGTGATGTCAGTTCTCCATCACTGACTGGAAATTATTTGTGGAACATGTATAGATACAAAGAAAAATCCTATGCTGTGCTTACAAACCTTAGTCACGAGGCAAAACAATGAGATGAAAATGTTTTCATAACAAGCCTAGAATGAAAGCCAACCTGCCTGTGTATAAAGAAGAAGAAAAAATTTCTAAGTCTGGGAAAAATTTCTCTCTTTACATATTTGCTCAAGTTCCCACTTGTGTATAACTACTGGACACATTCACATACACCAGAAAGAAGAGTTGCTTCAGAAGGCAGAGCACTTCCCTGTTCCTGTCCAGCTGAAGTAAGCAGGTCCCTAAAAAAGCCATGACGCACGTATGCTGGCTGGTGATAACTTGCTCCAGCTGGAAGTTGGAAGACAGCCACGTGCTCAACATTACACTGTCCTAGTGGGAAAGAAGTTCTTCTGGGTACACTGAAACCACAGAGAGAAGATAAAGGAGTCTTCCAATGGGTAGGTAGTCTCTCACTTCACAGAACATTCCTCTGTTATGTTTACAGCATCTTTGTAAATGAATACAGACAGCACAAGCATGTTTGTACTATCTGAGTATTCATTATCTGAGGTCCTTGTTCCCTCTGCGCTAAAAAATCTATGACATGTATATAAATATGGGGGGGAAAAAGGAGTAGGGGAGGGGTTCCTGCAAATATGTATTTTACACCAAGCAGTTTCTCCCGTGAAAGACACGTGCCTCAATGGAGCTTCTAGAAAGCATCCTTATGGTGGTTCCTTCCCTCTCCCAGCCTGTATAGTACAAATACTCAGAAGTGGTCCTGTTTACTCCTGAAGAACAAACATTTTTCTCTTCCTTTCCTTCTCTGCATGCATTTTCATGTGGGTGTCAGCAAAGATCAAGTGCCCCTTCACTTTCTGTGTCCATTTTATCACCACTTCAAAAGTAAGATTCTGTCTGCTTTTCTCATCTTTGTTCTCATAACTGTTGTAGCAACCAAAATAGAATCATTAAAATCTCACTAGAAAGGGTTGAGTACCCAGCTACAAAAACCGGAAAACATAAATTCTTACAGAAGTCTTACCACCAGTGTGTTCAGTCCACATAGGAAAGCCTAAACAAGGACAAAAGTGTCATCTGGATGAGACTGTGAAAGATTTCCAACATCCGAAACGTTTCCAAATGCTTCATAATGTACCTTACAAACTTTCACAGCACCTATCTCAGCTAGCAGTGGCTAGCATAACAGCTGAACCACACAGAAGCATAAAAACGTGCAAGGTTTCAAAAATTAGTGCAGTGGAAAAAAGGGTCAGAATGTGCTTTTGCATAACAATGTTGATGAATAAATATGTATCATTATGTTTCATGTGACCATGCTCGTGCAAAAGAGAAATGACTGTGGGATTTTAAGTCATTTCCTATAAACCATGTATACATAACTAAGGCAGATTTATGTTGAAATCTTACAACTGAATCAACAGTTGTCTGACTCTGCTATCTCTCAGCAAGAGTGCCTACAAAACAACAACAAAAGAAAGAAAAAAAAAAAAAGGAAGTTGTACCTACAAAAGCTCCATATGCCTCTCCTCTACAATCAAAGCTTACAGAGTTGAGAACTCACACACACAGGTAAACAACTAGACTGATGGTAGTGTGTGCTCATTCCCATAATTAAATCATTAGGGTTGCAAAAGATTTTTAAGATCATCAAGTCTAAACTTAACCAACCATTACTACGTCAATTAAACCATATCCCGAAATGCCACATTCACACACCTTTTGAACACTTCAGGGATGTTGATTTAACCATGTTCCTGGACAGCCCATTCTAATGCCTGATCACCTTTATGGTGAAGAAATTTCTTATATCCAAACTAAACCTCCCCTGGTGCAACATGAGGCTGCTTCTTCTTGGCCTATTATTTGTTACCCAGGAGAAGAGATGACCCCATCTGGCTACAGCCCCCTTTCAGGATTCTGTGGCTGCCTTCTTTTACCATCTGATCTTTGTGAGACAGATTTCCGCCAGTCCTGATCAGTTGGCAATTATTTTGAAGGTGGTAGTTCATTATTTCTGTATTTTCTAGCATCAGATGCTATCAGGGCTTCCCATATTGAGTAGACTGTACTTTTTAGAAAAGGCAAAACCATACCTCTTGAGCCACAGGATTTTAAAGGGGTTTCAACAAAGTGATGAAAACTTCTTTTGAGTCACTTGATACTTTTCCAGTCAGATTTCATGCATTAATTATTTGGCTAATAACACTGACTTCTGTCTTTGGAACAACAAATGTGAAAGTATGCTTCAGTGGGCCCAGTCATATAGAGAGACACCAAGGCTGTCTCATATGTGTAGCAGACTAAAAGCTGTCTCCCAACACAAGTGTGTCAGTCTCAGGGCTAGATGTCTCCCCCCTCCCCACCTCCTGCTCATACCCTCACCCTCATGCAGGACCTTGTCTAACCCTCTGATGAGCCACGCAAAGGTTGACTCAGGCAGTAGTAGGGCACTGTAAAGTTAAGGGGTTGTTGTGTTGTTTTGTTTTGTCGTGGTTATTGGGGGGAAGGGGTTAGTTTATTTTTTTGTTATTGCTTTGAATTTGTTTCATTTTACTTCTTTTTTAAACTCCTTCTCCCAGTTCACTCTGGGGTCATTAGTGCTGGTGCAAGGGAGAAGATGGGAATCCACCGAGTAGATTAAGTAAATGTTGGGGAGAGAGCCAACATCAATGTCAGAGAGCTGCGAGATCAGTTCAAGTTGCATTTGATAATATACCCAAGTTTGCTGCAGGAAAAGATCGTAAATGCAAAATTCTGTTAACTTAGCAGCTGGTGGTATTTAACCACACATAAAAGATTCTACAGGAAACCCAACAGCAAATATTTCTATTAACTCATAGTAATAACAACAATCTGTCTGACTAAAGGGAAGTAAGGTTTTTCAGCTTACATATTACAAACATTTAAAACAAGCACTGTCTGTTGAGCCTTTAGCCATAAATCACTAGTTTCAAAAAATGGATTTCATTGCTTAGAGTTGTGAGGTGCAGCAGCTGTGCAAGCAGCAACCTGCTGTTACTCTGCAGTGAGGGCAACCACCTTGCAGAAACATAGCCGTGTTACTTGGCTGCAAGAAAGTGAATTCTCAGATACAAGTATTTCACAGCAGAGGTAAACAAGTAATTGTTAAAGTTAACAGCTGCTACTACTGATTATAAGAAGCTATGCACACAGACAATCTAATTCACCCCATTCTTACTCAATTCAGTGTCAAAACTCCAAAGAATGAACAAAGCATGTTCATATGACTATTATAAAATGAAATTAGGACATACTCCCATGGAAATGAAGATATTTGCTCAGCTGTTTTCTGTTTTCCATTAAATGACAATAACAAGGAAACAGCACAGTCACATTTCTCAACTTCTGAAGGACTTAGCTCACTACATGTCAAGCAAGAACTTCTGTCAAGTTTTGTTTAGTTGGGTTCCTTTTTTATTAGGAAGAAGGCAATTATCCTCCTTTTAATTCACACCATTCTTTGTAATGACTGGATCTCAAAAAAAAAAAAAAAAAAAAAAAAAAAAAAAAAAAAAAAAAAAAAAAAAAAAAAAAAAAAAAAAAAAAAAAAAAAAAAAAAAAAAAAAAAAAAAAAGGAGTTAAATGGGATTTTAAAGTATCAATAAATAAATAAATGTGGAAAACCTTCTTCTACAAAATGCACTCACACGGAGCTTCCAGTAACATCCCTTTTTGTTAATGCGATTAAATTAGCAGAAAATCTTTCCTAGCTGACCTTCAAATAATGTCCTTTTTGTCTATGGAATTAAATTAGCAGAGAGCTTTTCATAAAATTAAAACAGAAAGAAAGAAATGCAAAAGTAAAGGGAAGCAAGAAAAAAACATACCTAGCAGTAAACTACCAGTTTTCACTTCTGAGTAACTGCAGTTACTATTTAGTAAAATTGTGCTATTTTGAGATTATTTGTTTCCTAAGATCCTTTTGCCTAACAATCTAAAAGAAGATTTTTGAAACAGAAATCATAGCAGAAATAACTTTCTTCACGATGATTCTCCCGTAAGGCTTGTGCACAGTTTCTTGAAATAGTAATAATTTCTGAATATGACATGAAGAGGCTTAATGGTGTACTAAATGGCATTATTAGATATTTTTCTGTATCCCCAAGTCAGTAACACACCTTATTCCACACGTTTTATACCAAATATTGGCAGGAATTTGGTGACTCACCTTCATCTAATGGAATGTCTTCCTCCTCACAAGGAGAAGGAAGGAGAGGCTGCAGAGGTTCCATGTTGATTATGAGTTGCTTGTTCAACAAGGGAGAGCTGCGACTCTGGGTAATGCTGGTTCTAAAAGAATAGGGGAAAACAGGGTCAGTTTCTCACAGGGAAACAACTGCAGTCCAATAGGCCTAACTCTGAATCATTTTGCATAAATTACCCTAGACCTTGAGCTATCATAACAAGCTTTGCACACTGAACGCTGCTTTCAGCCACATTATGTTGTACCTTCAGCAAATATAAACCTTTCAACATCCAAAGGGTAAAAAAGGTTTTGTGCTGGTTTGGTTCTTCTACACAGCCCTGTGAGAAATGAATGAAGCGGTTTTATTACAAGCAGGGTTTCCATAATTTCCTGGTGGTGGGAAGTTTTTTGTGTGTGTGATCAGGGGTGTTCTGCAGTTCCTGTGGCTGCAGTTCTGTTACAGCCACGACCTGTTAATAGTTATAATCATGTTACTGTTGTTTGTTATTGCTGTGTGAAGGCGAACCGGGAAGCCTGTAAGGCAATGAGACCAGCCAGGGCTCATTGCCAAGGGACCATGCGGCCGGGACAGGGAAACAATCTGATAGGATGGTTAAAACAACC
>NW_020955199.1:945442-984830 GCF_003031625.1 Empidonax traillii
GGGACCAGCAGAAGCCTGCAGAGAATAGAGCTTCTAGCAACAACAGCTGCCCGGAACTGCCTGAGAGCCAGCTACAAGGGGTCAGACCAGCCCCAGCCTTACAGACCTCTGCAGGATTTCCCTCTCCTGGGCCCCCAAGACCACACCTTCCCTTCTTCCCTGACTATCCCTTCCCCCTGAATAAATAGACATATCCTTCCAACCTATCTCTCCAAGTTACCTTATCAGAAGCCCCTCAGATTCGATGTTCCCTAGCAGGAACCCACCCCTGTACCAGAACCTTCTGTATTCCCCTGTATATAAACTATCCTCTTGGTTAATAAACTGCCATTTTGTGGGTCACATATTTTGTGTGTGTATCCCGTCTCCCAATGCAAAATGTGCCCTGAGGTCTTCTCGCAGGACACCCCCAAACCTGCTAGAGTTGTTCCTCTTCACAGTGCACAGCACACATTAGTATTTAGCTTCAAGGAAGAGGAAGGCAGAGAGGACACAAATCATTTTCCTGATGTTGTTCCATTGATTTCAGAACTGGAGGATTTGTTATGGTTTGAGGACTGCAGACCAAAGACTAAAGCAGGAAAAACTGCATCCCTTCATTTACAGATACAGAATTCTCTCTCTTATTCCCATACATCCCAGACCCTGCCTCTACACCAAGCCTTCAGGTAATCAGCCTGGTTTTCTTTCTTGTCTTACTTGGCACTAAGAAGCTTTCCTGGTAGCAGGTGTTAAACATTCTCAGGAAAGTCTGAAGAATGCTGTTGATCTTCTTCAGTCATAGGGCTCATTACCCTAAAAATATAGTACTGAGAATACAAATTGGCTCTTTTGAATAACTTATCTAGGACATACTCGTTACAGGCCTGAAGCAAGAGTCCTGCAAAATATCTGAACCATTATGATATAAAATATTTACTTTTGAGAAAAATAAAGATGAAATAGAAGAGGATTCTACTTCACTTTAAATACAGCTACAGTGCTGAAGTTTCACAACATGCATTTCAAATTTGCAGAAAGACTCAACTTACAGTTTGACATAACCAAACTAAACAAATCACCTTTTGCAAGTCAAAAGATGAAACTGTTTGTTGGAGAGGTTAGGTAAACTTGGAACATGGATGTACAACTCTAAGCTACATTACATGTCATTAAACATTCTGTGAGAATAAGCAAGGTTTTCTGCTCAATTGCCATGATTTCTTGCTCTTAACATATGCCTAAATATAATTATATCCTCATTTGCATTCTCTGAACAGTCTCTGGTAACTACTTAGTTTATATTTTTTCTCAGTTTGAGACAATTTGGAGAGGTGGAGACCTCAGACAGAAGTCTCTTCCCTTGCATTCAATATTCCTGGTTTCTTCAGGACAGAGAGAGAGAGACCAAATACACCCAGATGTAAGCGAAAAGATAACTCTTTACTATGAAGAATGTAAATAACAATATTGATAAAACTGGGTTAAACCAACTGATGAGGAGAAACTTCCCAAGATCTGACCACCAGACCAAATCAAGATGGCAGTTGGCCTCCTCCACCTGCGAAAAAACACACAGCCACAGGACAGAGACAAGTTGACCACTTCTCCGTGTGGTTCATCTCTCCCACACCCGGAAAAGCTGGCAAGAACAGTTTGAGAGTCAATGCTGGCATGAAGTGGCAGATAGCTGGGATTAGATACTGGCAGACATTTGCGTGGCACTGCAGTTAGGCTGTAGGAGTGTCACAGTGCTGTCAAAGTGGTAGTCACAGTCCAGATCTGTCATTGTGGTGGTGAAAGCCCCAGGTGGGTGAGGGAAACCCCAAAATTCATAGTTAAATATGCTCTGGTTCAGGTGGGAACACCTCTGGTACCTCCCTTGGGGTGGGGAGTTTTACACTGGCTGATGTAATACTCTGAGTCATGGGGTACTTTGGGAATCTTTGACACCTTCTAAGATGTTCCAGCTGTCTCTTAAATCAGTGCAGCTGAGTCCATTATGGCCCATTATGGCTCATCAAAAAGAGATAAATTCCTTCAGGCTAGGTGTGAATGTTCTGGGGAGTTATCACAGCCGAGTCAGCTGTGTAAGAAAAAGAACCACACCTCATAGGATTTGCATCTTTCCTTATCTTGTTTAATACCCAGTTTGTAGGCCATAGTGTTGAATGTGCATGCCTTCAAACCCTGGCCTGAGTGGCCACTCCACGCATTGTCAGCAAAGAAGCTGCTGATCGAGTCACCAGCACCAGCAAGTGGGGAGTAACTGCAGGTGGCCAAATGCTTGAGTTATTAATCACTAGCAGTTCAGTTTTTTTAAAGAAGGCACAACACCAAAAAGCCAAAAAGACACAGAAAAGAAGAGAAAACAAAAGGTGAATAGCAGAATTTTTGTGTAATCCAGGACAAATTTGCTCTGTCCAAAGAAGGGTTTTGCTCAGATCATTGTCATTACAGTTGCTCCAAGCCAACAGTACGTTCAAAGGCTTGTTATGAAATCCCTGGATCTTTGTGCTTGCTCTGAAGAGCTCTGAAGCAACTCCCTAAATAGGACTTGCGCCTGAGAGCATACGTAATATTTCTACTCCATACTTATTTACAAAGGTATGCCTCCTTCAGGCGTGCCCTGGATGAAGAATACTAAATTATTCAGTGCATGTTTGTCAGAAGAACTTGCCACTGCATTAATCCTGCATGATTGTACACTTCAACAGATTTTCAGTCTGTAGTGCCTTTAAGTGTAATATACAAACACAAAGATGATGAACAGTACCCTCCTCTCAACTGCATTTTTCTTTCTCAGTGCAGACAACTGAAGTGGCTTTTAGGGCAGGAGCACAGGGAGAGAAAACTTCACATTTGTTTAGATATACATATATTTACCTTCAGTCAAATAATTTTCATTTAATGTTTTGTATCTGAAAAGCTTCCATTTTCTATCTTCAAATTCTCTTTCACAGAGTAACTTGTTTCTAAAACCTGCTTTTTTTTTCTGAGTAAAAATTTTCTATACTTTTTGCCTACTTGTGCTATTATAAGGACCAGCTACCTCTATCTCACATCTCACAACTTGAATTATGAAAACATGTGAAATCCTTAGAGTTTTCCTTAGTCTTTCTAAGAAACTAAACTTGGATCTTATTTTTATTTACAACTAATATTTTAAGGAGATTAATCATAAAAAATATACATTGCTATTTATAGGTACTAAGTACATATAATGTTGCTTTATAAACTTATTTGCCCTGTGATCTCTTTCTGAACATTAAGTTTTAAATAACAAGTTTAAATACTGAAAGAAAAGTAAAATACAAGATAAAAAATAGTTTTATGTGAATATCTTTTTATATAAACCCCATTGAAAGTAGGCAATATTTCCTTTTTTGAACAACTATTCTCATTAAAATACATTTGTGTGCCCAAGTATTCCATCCTGCCTCAATGATACATCTATATTCTGCCTTCTATATTCTCATTTAACACATTCTGGACCTTCACTTACCCCATTTTAAAATGTAATCTGGAAAAGCATCTTCAAAAGTATCCCTGCATGGCCTTACTATTAATTAAATACTAGGGCTGGACAACACATTATAAATAGTTACTACAAATATACTCCTACTCTTTAGTAAAGAGAATTCACTTTTATCTCAAATATAGACAAAACAGTGTTCAACTAAAAATAAACCAAGCTCACACACTCCAACTCTGAAAAAATCCCGGTATAAATGAGGATATGTCTGTAGAATGTTCAGAAAGTTAAGTAATCTTTTTTAAAAAAGGTTTTAAATAGCTTTCCCTGCTGGCCCCTTTCTTCTCTTCTGAAGTACTTTAATCAAGTTCTCAACAATTTTCCCTGTCATTACAATGAGTGATAAGGACCTGAAAACATTAGTTTGCTTACAAAGTGTAGCTGCTCATTTCTTATAAGCCTTTTTAAAAAAAGAAAAAAAAAAAAAAAAAAAAAGATTCTCTGATTTGTTTTTCTCCTTACTGAAGGAATTCAATGCTTTTTAAATCTGACTGCACTGTCCAGTATACTTTTGAACACATATAGAACAGAACCTCTCAAAGCAAACAAGAACTAGGAATGAAATGAGAATGTACTTTTCCATCAAGATCTTGTAATGACAGTTTATGGCATAACACAAAAAATAATATAAACTACCTATCTGACTGACTGATTAAGCCAAGCTTCAAAGCAGCACAGATTAGGATCTCTTGTGTAAGAGAAAATACTCTATTGTCAGAATTTTGTAACACTGGCAAGACATATTTCCCAAGGCTTTCATACATCATTGTGGAAGCTCAGAATGACCACCATTACACCTGAGAGTAAAGGAAAGAGAGTTTCTCTGCAGAGAACAATAATCGTCCTAAGTTCTTTAATACCGAATATCAAGACATACCTGTGAACTTCAGGAGGTTCCCTCTGGATTTTAGAGCTTGCCTCCACAACCTCTTTGGCTACTTTTCCACTGCATTAAAAGATGATATAAATATTCAAGTAAGATATATGCCAAGAACTACTTATACATGAACAACTAAGTTACATTCAGAAAAATAAAAGGAAACGACAATAAAAAAAAAATCCTATGAAGTGGATATATAATGTCCCAGAATAAAACTTTGTTGTAAACTTGCCCGTAAAGCTACTGAAGGAAAAGCAACTTTTTGTGGTAGAACACTAAGAGTGGGATTGTACTGTCTCTTTAATGCACTCCCATTTTCACAGTTGCCCATTTGCAGGGGGCATACAGTCTCTGCACTGCCCACACGTCCTTGTTTTTACATAAGCAGCACCAAAAGTCTGCTGGTGAAATTGCTCTTGACAGAAGTGTCTTTGTGAAGACTACTATTTTCATAAGTGGCTCTACAGAGACAACAGAACATTTTTCAAATCCTGATCTCAAATAAGTGTGAACAGACCCTTCAGCAGGAAAATCCCTTAGTTTGGCATGACTAATTACTGATGCTTTCTTACTTTCTGAAATGATTTACTATGAACAAGAAATATCAAACACCCACCTATATCGAAATCTACTGCCTTTAAAAAATATCTTGCTGCTGGACATCGTTTTGATCTGACTGGATTTTGCATACCTTAAAGAGAAACAACAGACACTATCAGATTTTCATAGGTATGATAAGCAAAAATGAACAAGGCAAACTACAAGCTCTGTTATTTTTATATCATAAAGTAATCAAAAATTGACCTTTCCACTTTTTTTTTTTTTTTTTTTTTTAAGGCCTTCATGCAAAACTAGGGTATTAAAGCACAGAGAAAATAATTCAAATGGGACAGAATGACTGAACATCCGGCCAGGAAAATGAGAAAATTAAATGCAGACATTTTCTACATCTCTGTGGACTTTCAGTCCCAGAAATGAAGAAGAAAAGACAGTGTTACACCAAAAACCCATAGGACATGTGCCCAACACCACCTTGTTTGTAGGAAAATATGACTACTTCCACTTTCCCACTAGGAAAACAAAGAAATAATAGACAACTACTGTTCTCTCAAACTAGTTGCATTTCCTATGTCTCTATTCAATCAACTTCTTAGCTTCTTACATCATATCCTACTGCTTCTCTCTAATCTTATTAAATCCTCTCCATTTAATATGATTACAAATCTTCATTTTATTAAAGAAGTCCTTTTGAATGACCCAGCAGAATTGAAACAGGTGAATATAATTTTAAGCAATCAATCATGCTAAAGAAATAACTCCACTCCCTGAAAACATTTGGAAAGGAGAAAAACAGATTAGAGAGGCAACCGTGCACACACCAAGGTCAGAGAAGAACAAGTGGCAGGAGGTCTCCTAGGTGTTGGAGCAGAGTCTACTCAGAAGCCAGTGGAGAAAACCATGGGGAAAGAGGCTGTCCCATACAGCCTGTTACAGAGCAGATATCCACACTACAGCCTGTGGAGGACTCCGTACTAGAGCAGGTTCACATGCTCTTAGGGAAGCTGCAGCTTGTGGAGAACCCACACAGCACCTGGCTCCTGGCAGGAGCTGTGACCCATGGAGAGGAACCCGTGATGCAGCAGGTTTATCCTGAGGGCCTGCAAGCCCATGGGAAGGACCCATTCTCGGGCAGTTTATGGAGACTGGAGCAGAGGGAAAGTGTAAGAAGGAAGGAGCAGCAGAGAGAGAGTGCAACCCCCATTCCCCATCTCCCTGAGCTGCTCATGGCATGAAGGACATAGAGCAATTAGTAATGAAGGAGTAAAGCAAAGAAATGCAGGGGAGTGTTTTTAGTTTTGTCTTATTGACAATTTGAAATAGATGAGAAGGTTCCCCAAGTCAAATCTGTTTTGCTTGTGGTGGTAAATGGTAAGCAATCTTTCTGGTTTTATCTTAACCTATGAGCTATTTAATCTTATTTTCTCCCTTTAATCTGTTGAGAGGGCAGCTGGTAGGCATCTGGCACCAAGATCAAACTCATTACAATCATGTATTTGTGATTAATATTACAACTATTTAACAACAAGAGCAGAGAGGTGATATTCCTATGAGTCTTCCTCAGACATCTTTACTTTGAGCACTAATTTCTCTTCTTTAGGTGGAAATTGTTTCCTATTCCCTATTTATTTCTAGTAAAGTAAAATAAAACTACTCAAAAAATATGAACTCTTTTCCTACTTGTCTATTTCAAATTGAAAACAGTTCCTGAAAAACATTATTTTAATCTTTCTAGATAGAATGTATATAGACTTTCCACAGTCTCAAACACAGTGGTTATTGACATAGAGAATTATCAGATGTGTTGTGCCACCTCATACTTCCTATTTCTTCATAAATAGATCATCTGAATAGATTATATATTATTGCATGGATGTTGAAACAAGAGAAGGATGGACTCATCTCCAAATTAAAGCAAACTACTAACATCCAGGTTAGAACACACATTCTTCCTACTTAGTTACTATTTACCATTACAGCAGCCCCCTGGTGTTGCTATGTGTCAACACAGAAACACTAATTTTTATAAAATATGCAAGAGTCTGTAAAGAGAAACTAAGTAGCAGAATAAAAGCTACATGCCTAAAGGGACGCATAACTAAACAGATCTAACAAAGTCAATGGAGGACAGAAAGAATGCATAAGAGCTTTTAAATGAGGAATCATTATCAGGTTCTCTTTTAAGGAATAGGGAAGCAGATACTCTTTTGTTTTCTTGTAATTTACATGCTTTTTTTGTTTAAAAAGATTGATGGTATCTTTCAAAATGTATCTAAAAATGTCCTTTTTTTTTAAAATCACAGCAGAGAATTGTTTATTTTTCAAACAACTCTTACTAAACCTTGGATTTCAAGTGGAAGAACAATTCCTGGCAGAAGAGCCCAGAGAATTCTCAATACATTCAGCAGCAGGGCAACAAAGTTCCCAGACACAAGTGCCGTACTGTGTCCATCCAAGATCTCACTTCAGAGCAGCAAAAAAAAAAAATGTGCTGGAGAAAGTATGATTATTCACTGCCAAACCCTCTTACCACACTTAGATTTTAAAGAATTTCTAATAATGGCATGAAATGAAATAACATTCCAAATTAACCTGCATATTTTCTGTTTCCATTTTGCATTCTGTTCATGAAATGGAAAATTTCACATTGAACAATCTTCTTCTCACGTGCAGTTCTTTTCTTTTAGTACAGATAATGACTTCAGATTACATACTTGTAAAAAGCCTGGTTCTCCACCCCACATTTCCATAGATGCTTGCAAGCCGCTGGTGTGGATGTATGGAATGACAGCACAGCCTTTTTCTAAGTGTAAGGAAAAGAAAACAAATTAAAGTAGTGAAAATGTTGAATTCTCAAAGACAGAAGTAGCTGTACCTGACAGCCTCATCCTTAACCAGATACTCTGAAGACCAATTTTTCCCATGTATGTTCAAATGGTGGTTCACCCACTGATGTAGAGCCCATACAGAGCTTATACTTAAAACAGCCCACACAAATTTTTTGGAAATGAAAGGAGATGCTTGGAGGGGGCATGCAAGATCACATGTACAAGTGGCTTGTGGAATAACTGTATCCTGGTCAAAATCAAAGGAGGAAAGTCTCTGTCTTCAATAATCTAGTGCACAGTTGTTACACTACTTACCACCCACCCCTCCCTGTTCCCTACCACTTGATGTCCTACTGTCAAAATCTGCTTGCAACCACACAAACAGTTCCTGATAACTCTGACATTATTTCCTTCCTTCATTTTCTTTCCTCACCTGCATTCAAAACCTTAATCTTAGACTGCATCACTCTGACCTAGGTAAAGAACTGATTATAGCATGCTGTAGGCAAAAATCTCCATGATTTAAATCACAAAAGCCTAATGATATAATTCCTATCTATGTGGGACAGACTATAGCCTATTAAGCTGACCAGGATTTGAGATTGTGATTATCCAAAAATAACTCAAATTGATCCAGGTATCAATGCACACTTGAATTTTCAATCATATACAGACATCATCTATACTTCAAAGTGGGTGAGTATAGCACTTTTAAATCAATTAAAGCTTGACTCCAAAGATAATCAAAACCATGAACAATCAGCATAGCGTGGCATAAAGGTTAAGCAAAAAATGTTTCAACCTTTTGCAAACTAGACATTCTTTTGACAGCAGCAATTTAACATTAATTCATATTCTATATTTTAGTTACAATATGAAGTGCAATTATTGATTGTTTAGAAGTTGGTTTAGTTTAAAAATTATGTTATGTCTTAGTGCATCTTAATCAAATAGAGAAGTTCTGTAAAAATGTTAAACCTAACCTCTTTCTGAGCTCCAAACACATAAAAAGTCTTCCCTTCAAATTTTAGTTTATAGACATCACACCTAGAAAAAGGAAAAATATTTAAGTACAGGAAAAACAGGTAGTTCTACTAGTAAGAAATGCAACTCGCATGCAAGTTTCCCTGATTCCAAAAGTCAAGCAGGTTGTCAAATGACAAAGAGCCTCTACAGGACTCTTACTTTTAGCACAGAAGTATCTAATATTCTAATTTTTTTTAGAGAATGTAAGTCCACAGTATTTCTTTTACCTGCCTATGCACATTCAAAGAATTAACTTTGGCTGCTGGAAAGTGAAGAGAAAATTAAAGGTAGACAGAAACTTACATATATACGCTATTTATGATACAGTTTGTGAATCCTCTTAAAATCTTAAAATATCTATTGTAATTAAATTGAGGGAAAGATAATACTTTTTTTCTATACTTATTTAGACTTATTTATTTGAGATTTCATATCACAATCTCAGTAACTGACTACTTACTACAGAACACAATTGGAAAAAAAAGTTTGACAAAACTTACTACAGGGGCCTTATGAGTTGCAAACCTATCTCAAAATTTAATTTAACCAAGTCTGAAAGCTCAGTCTACATATAGAATAGGAGTGCAGCATAGAACGGCAATGTAATGCCTCTACCTAAATAACAATGGAAATTTTGTCATTACCAGAGCTTTTTCATAAACTTCTCTAAAGGTTTTGGATGTCAGATGCTTGAAATGGGAATAATTCTGGAGGTAAGGACAATGGTATCCCTGAAAGTTTATAGCAAGAATTTTGCTTAACATAAACAACAACAAAAAAATTCCAGTTTATATTAAACTGAAAATGAAATCTCAAATATGAATTTGGATTTTTACAGTGTAATGCAAATTTCAGCTAGCACTAGTTAAAGTTACTAGCACTCACTTCTACACCTTGGAAATGAAAGAAGCAGTACATGATGAACAGATAAACCTCACCAGACCAACCTTCCAAACTCTAGAGTAACACTGAGACAGCTTAATGGCTTTTCCTCTATTGCTCTTTCATTTTGTATCTGCTTTACACATCAATGGACAAAATAAACATACCTAGATCTCCAGAAAGACATGCTGTCCTTAAATAACCTGAAAAACTAAGTGCTGTGAAATTACTTTCCCATAATATGGTGGACAAATGCTTGGCAAGGGCTATTCTCTCCTCTGTGCACCACAGACTGACATTACAGTAAAATCATCCTACTGCCAAAAGCACAAACCACTGAAGTACTGTGACCAGGGCTACCTGTAATTAACCTCAGGGAGACTACAGCATAAATCCAGTATTGCAAGTGGCTGGCATTTGACAGGCATGTCCCCAGAGATCCACAGGGAACTGAACTGTACACTGACTTTACACCTCCAAAGATTTCGGGTTGTTCAGCTATTAGGGAGGTTTCTACAGATATGCAGTAAATAGTCCAGCTGTACTTTAAAAACTGCTTCAGCATTTTTTCACCTTCTGCCTGTCTGGATACTATAGGACAGGCTGAAAGCTCTGAGATGGAACAGCCACACCCAAGTAACTGCTGTTTGCATCTGTGTAAAAGCAGCCTAAAAAGAGATTTATCAATATTTAAGCATGACTGCTAGTTCTGCACCACCTTTGAGGGCATGACCAGCTGCACTTACATTACCTCTAGGAGTTCAGTTTTACCTCTC
The DNA here is from genome assembly GCF_003031625.1 of Empidonax traillii. Lineage (NCBI taxonomy): Eukaryota > Metazoa > Chordata > Aves > Passeriformes > Tyrannidae > Empidonax > Empidonax traillii. The sequence goes on from NW_020955199.1 coordinate 955,907, forward strand.
CCTCAAATGTGGCTGGCTGTTGCTAACCAATTATGTTTTACAGGAGCATAAACCAAAAGCAACACCAGAAAAACCAAGAACAATTGCCAAAGTGCCAGACTAAAAGGAAAAAAAAAACTCTTTAAGGCATTCTCACCTGCTTACTGAATAAGTTCTTTTGTAGTTTTCAAATTGAGGTTATGGAAAAGAGGAAATAGTAGTATTTTTACAAGAGTCAAATAAAGATTAAGGTGAACTCTTGTAAACAATTCCAGACATCTCTGACAATAAGCCTCACTGGTGACTTAAAAAAATCAACTTACTCAGTTTTTAACATTCATGCATTATTTTGACTAATGCACCCCGTGGAATTATTTTCATTAGAGGATGAATGAGACCAAAGTTGTTGTTGGTCTTGTGATAAGTAAAGGCACCAGTTTTATTCCAAGCAAATTAAAATAAAAAGGGGGTACTAACAAAAGAACTATTTCTGTATATTTACTAACTTCTAGGCGTACCGTGGAGTCTGTAAGGTGAAGGGTCCTGTCTGGACCTAACACCAGGGAATCTTTTGCGGCCAGGAACAGGGAACAAATTATAAATAAAAATGTATTCCTCTTTGCCATGTGGATACAAAGAGAGGCCCTCCATGCCTTGCAGTGTGGGGATGATGCAAGACTCCCCTGTACGAGCCCAGGGGAGATAAGTTACAACCAGCCAAAAGGTAACACCCACCTCCAAAGCAAGGAAATTACCTTTTAAGGCAACAAACGGACAATGAATGAATATTCAACAACTGATATCGAAAGGGTACAAAAAGCGTGGTTTTCAAACAAGGTGTGTGCTCTTTGTATGATCCAGAGGTGCACCCAGTGCTGGAAATGGGTAACCGGCACTGTAATAAAAATCTCTTGCTATATTTCTTTGTTCTGCAGGTATTTTTGCCATCTTCAAAATTCAAGGAAAGAAGTAACTTATAACAGGTCTTATTATTGTTTTCATCTAAAATTCTTTGAATCAGAAACATGATGGGGCAAGAGAAGGCATATTCACGTGGTTCTCCCTAAAGACAACATATGCAGGTGAAGATAGCAGGAAGAAGAAAAGAAGGCGAAAATACTCCTACTTATTAAGATACATTTACTTCATATGCTTACCATTTTAATAAATGAATTCTTTTATTCCCTTGGAAGACTACAAATCCTGCAGCTGTGAATCCTAGAAATGTAGTTGTCCCGATTGAGTCCTTGAAAGAGAAAAGGAAACATAATTTTCCCTTCATCCAGTCAGGCATTTCTTACTGACAGCATAAATTGTTACTTTTCTCTAGACTACCTGTAATTTTTTTCCCTTTTCAAAATAAATTTTGCCTTCAAAATGTACATTTCTAAAGAAAAAAGGCAACAATGGCCTCATTTATTTCTAGTGAGAAACAGCATCTTATGCTTTTTTCCCCATCTGCCTGTAGCTGATGAAAACAGGGACTCTTTAGGTTTATTTACTAATTTTATTGAAAATATACTTCTGTTTATGTCCCATCCTTAATACACTGACTAACTACAAATCAGGGATTTGTGTCTGCTTCAACACTGATATTTTTTAAGATTTCAGAATACACTGTTCCTCTGCAAGATATTGTGTTGGAAGTACTCCTGACAGACAGCTTTCACTACTATAAGCTTCTGGTTTGTGCTCAAGTATTCTTGAGTATTCTCAAGTATTCTTGATCACAAACCAGAAGATACGGTGATACTCGTCTTTCAAATAGAAGACACCATTTTAAAATTTTAACTGTACAATAAAAGTTCTGGCTCATCCTTTTTGATTAATGATTTGGGTGAGTTTTGCATCCATTGGATTTCCTGTTCATCCCAAATTCCATACCTTCATCTTGCTAAAGATAGTCAACTTTATTGTGCCTGATGTTTCACTAAGAGAATAAAGGGGAACTGAAACAGGGATCATTCTGGAGTAGCAGCCACAGCACTGGAAGGAGACAGAGAAGAACCTTGCTTTGATGTTTGCTGCCAGAAGACAGACAAATTTGCCTTAAGCATGGGTCACAAACTTCTCACTGTCCCCACACTACCAGCCACACAGGCAAAGAGGAAATTCTGAGCCAGTTTTGCCTCTGGGCTAAGTGTCAACCTAAGTCTCTGGGATGTCCTTTGAAAATCTCCAGTATAGTTTCAAACTAAAATTTACTGTCACTGACTGCACTGAGCTCTGAACCAGCCCATCTTTCACACAGGAGCACCATTCCTGACAAAGTATATATGACATCTTATGCAGCTTTGTGTTAAAGATGACAGCTTAGGGGTTCTCACCACCAGCACATCTAACTGAACGGTACTGCCCTTTCAACAATATACAAGCCAAAGTAAAAGCAGCAGTTAAACCAAAAGCAAGTAATACTAAAAATAAACACTGCAGATTATGCAGATACAACCGTGTAATTAAAAATACAGGTATAAAAGATAATCAGAACTTATCCTTCTTATAGAGGACCGCAAAATATCAAAGTGGGGGATGGAAATAGGACATTTGGTTTCTTGTTCTTCCTAAGATTTTCATACTTTGATGGTATTTGAAAAATCGATCTGCCAAGGATTATCAGTTTATTGCACCTTCTGGACAGAATAATGCTGAATTCTGAAAATTTTGGCAAATAAAAAGTATTTCACACCTGGAGTGCTTATGAGAGACTTTTGCATTAAATCAAAGAAATTATGAAGTATAATCAAAGCTTAATGTCATGACACTCAACTACATTCTCCTATGATGTTCTGCTTCCTCTGGAGAGATCCTTCCTTTGACTGATGCAGCAATGTCAAGCTGTCAGTGTTCTTCCAAGCCTTAAGCATAATGTAGAGTTCTAGGGCGCGTTTTTTATAAATTACTTACTATTTGTGCATGGATAAAAAAAACAGAGCTAAATCAATTCCATTAATGGATTTTAAGTAAATATTAGTAAAAAGAATGCTTCTTTAAATATTAGTAAAAAGACTCTAACCTTGCATGGATGAGGATCAACACCATAAGTTTCCAAAGAATATGCTTTCAGGAGCAAGTTGAATTCAGCAACAGCTGGGCTCTGACCTCTGAAATTACAAAAGAAACAGCAGTTTTACAGCAGAAAGAAAACAGGAGAAAAAGACTGCGGACTTTAAATGCCTAAAAACAGGGGAAAGTTTTTACTGACATTCAAACTATTTCAACCATGTTTTGTTTATAATAAAAAGATAGAAAACTTTTCACATTTTCTTCTTTTGAACTGTACAGTGCCTGATGTTTTCACGAAAGTCCCAAAGTTTTCTCTCAATCCTGAGATAACAACACTTAGCCAGAATTGTCCAATATTTCTTTTTTTTTCATATACAATCACATCAGCCTGAATATTAAATAAATCTCAGCATCTTTTTTCCACAAACTCTTGCTCCCCAACTTGTTTAAAAGGATTGTGCAGATTAACAAACATTCCTTCCAGCGCAGGGTATAAAAGCGGCAATCATATTACACTGTCTACTCAGATGCATGCCTAATTATAGCAGTGCCTGTTACCAACATCAGAATCTGTCAGCATTTCCAGTTATACACCCCTATTTTTAGGGTGTCTATAATCAACAGTAAATATACGCTAAAGACTGAAACATGGCCTGCAAGACTTGAGTTCCAGAGTAAGTTTTATTATTTGACTTTTGCTAACTCCTGCCATTACAATAAGCTCTAATATAGATTTAAAATATCTGTTTGAAAGTGAACTGTTTCAGTTATTTTTTCATTTATGTATCTGCATAACTAGAGTACATGATTCTGATACATAAAATGGTTTTATGACAACGAACAGTGCCTAAGACCTTTAGAAAGCCAGGCCTCATAAATCTCATGCAAATTATTAAAAAAAAAAAAAAAAACAAAACACAACAACTAAAGAAAAACATCCACTATAAACAAGTTTTCCAGGAACATAGTCATACTTTATCTTGTGCCTGCATTTTGGAGTCCAGCCTCACACTGTAATCAATGGCACATGGGAACTGAAGTTTAAAGCTGCACTATGTGTTGGGGTAGAATAATTTCCCTGTAAGTCTATTATTCCCCAGTAGCTGGAAACCAACAAACATCGATATAAGATATTCAGTAACTGGCCCAAAATTCAGTTTAACAACTAAGACACTTGTGGATATCAAATCCTATTTTAAACCTAAGAGGATGATGCCCTTTGGCAATGTAAGTATCAATAACCTTTTCTCTTACAATTTTTCACTAGTGTTAATTTTCACCATTCGTCATCTCCCACTCAGTCTCATGACATTTCTTGGGCTTCTTCTGTGTTTATTTTGGACCTCTCTCAATATACACAAAACCTTCATCTTATTTCAGGCCACATTTTTTTGGATATTTTGCTTTTAAAGGCAAAAAAACCCACCAAACCCCACACAAAGAAAATACCCCATTTAGAAATGTGGCCTTTCTTCTCCTTTTTTTGGTCTCTTTCTCACCTCTTTCCAATGGAGAATAATATATATCAAGTGGAACATCAAGAATTACAAATAGATGTTTACACAGTTAAACACTTAATGGAAAAGCAGCATGAAAGCAGCAAGCAAAAGAAAAATGCTTATTTTTCCCTGTCAACTTGCTGGTACCTCTACTGAATTTTTCTCCATTTTCAGTACTAATAAATCACAATCTTATGTTTAATCACAACTCTAAGACCATAAATGACCCTTAAAAAGGCAATAAATTTGTTTCATGTACAAGTCAACTGCACATGACGGAACTAATTAACTAGTTAGACCTAAATTACTTAGCACACTTACGTTGCATAGTGAAAAGCCAAACAAACAGATGGTTTGATTGCTTATTGGATATTGAGCCTTACAGAAATATAAGATTATAAAATACATCTTTTCTCCAGCTACCTTAGCTGGCACAAGGGAAAATAGTCAAGCTTCTGTTTTGAATGGGCCAAAAATGACAAGTGATTTGTAACAATGTAGTTTGGGGGTTTGGCATACTGAAATGGGGAAAAATATTAGAGAGACATATTAAAGAAAAAAAAAATTAGCAGGCTCTCTCCACCTATAGCCTCTGAAACTATGCTGGTTTTGTGCACATCAAGTGGAACAAGATGTGGCACTTGGAAAAAACAGGCAGAAAACATGGACAAATTTGATCTCATCGGATTACAGGCTAATCAAATGGCCACAGTGCAGAGCCTTAAAAGAACATTACAAAGCACAAGAGTCAAGAGCAGTATCAAATGAAAATTCCTCTTCATCTCTTCTCAAAGGATTAATATTTGTCTTGATAAATGCTTTTCATCTGTAACTTAATAATGAGATTTTTCTTACTAAATAAAAATATACCTGTACCAAATCCTATCAGCAAAGTCAATGGTTTTTTACCAATCAGTGATCTAACATTAGATATGGCTTTGATTTGCTTTGTTTAAAAGCCTTAAGCTTTTGGCATGCAGCAAACATCCTTATACGAGAATTTATAGCATTTCTTAATACATGTAAGTGTTTCAACTATTGCCTCTTACAGTGGAAAATATTTAGGCAATGCATCTTTGCTGGTTTATAACTCAGTTCTCTCAGGAAAGTCGTGTCTCTGTCAGTGCATTTACTCTTCTTGATTTATTTTTCAATATATATTCAGCATTAAGTAGAAGATACATGTTTCTGTATGTTTCAGCCACTACCGCATCTGGCTGCTATGTGGTGAAGCGCTGAGCCAGAGTTGGCCCCTAGATGGACCTTCCAACCTAATGTTATATTTAGTCATGTATCTGTTTATTAGACAAAATTCTATATAATCCTTAGTAACGTCCTTAATACTACCCCTGTGTAAACATGCATGCTTGTTAGTAAGGTGTATTGGTATCCACCTAATTAATAAAGATTTATATTTGCTATGAATGTATCCATCATTCTGTATTTAGAGACTAGTCAAGGTTAGTAAGGTATATTGGTATCCACCTAATTAAAAAATATTTATATTTGCTATGAATGTATCCATCATTCTGTATTTAGAGACTAGTCAAGGCCATGGAGATAGGAGATTGGCTCCATTCGACAGTAGTTGGTCCAAATTGAATCCCTTGATTTTACTCTGAGCCCTGGCCAGGCTTTGGGGAAAAACCAAGGAGAGAAGAAAGCTAAATATTTTCTGCACATAATAAGTGATGTAAGCTTGTTTGTTTACCAGTATAAAAGCTGGATCCTCTCACAGCAAAGACGGAAGCCTCACCTGTGAGTGGAAGCACTGCATAAGATTTCCCAGTTCCCAGGAGTGGTTCTCCAACCCTTCACTGTAATGGGGGTTCTCCAGCTGATGTGTAGGTCTCGATGCTAATTATGGTAATGCATTAAATGGGGTAACTGGTGATATATCTTTCTATATCAACACAGACGTTCTTTGTAGTAATGATTAGGTGCATTGCTAAGCTTATTCTTTTATAATTCATTGCTTCTTTTGTAATTCCTTGCTGGTTTGCACTATAACAAATTTATACACTTGTTCTTTAAAGCTGGTGTCTGTGTTTCTTGTGTTGATCCTTTGCCATGGCAAAGGTTTGAACAGGACCAGTAAAAGAAACCATTATTGAGAAAAGTTTCTGCATACCATAGAAACAGTAAATGTGGATTACTTGTGAAATTACAGCTCCACAGTTATTAGCTACAAATTTATGATTCAGCCTAGGAATCAATCAATCTAACCGTTCCTAATAAAATTGAATGAAACAAACAGTGCAATATAGAAGTGAGAAGTCTGCAACACACTCTGTTTTTAACTTTAGGCTCATGTGAAGTATGCACTAGAGGATGTAAAAGCTCTGTTTTTTCCCCACAGGGTCCCCAGCTCTGAAGCATTTCAAATGTGAGAAAGCTCAACAGGATGTGTCACAGCAAGGGCTTACTTGCTTGCTCACTGCCAATACCCATTCAGTCCAGAATTTTCTCCCCTTCATACCTTTGCTCTAGTCATGAAACTTAGTGAAAGTTAAGGATGAGGCAACACAGGATTGAGCATTAATTCCTTTTAACAAAGAAGACTGTATGGCAATAACAGCAAGGAAAAAAAATTTTCAATGTTATTCTTGGTTTCCTGCTTTCTGAACGACATTAGTAAGGTCCCTTCATTTCTCTTCTCTGATTCTCTTACTGACTTACAAAATGCTGTGAGATACTACTATTAACATTGTGGTAATAACAATTAATGTCCACCCATTTGCCTCATCTTTATGTCAAACAAAGGTACTTGCTGCAGAACACAATAGCAATACTTTAGTAGAGTGTGGTTGAGACTCCAATAGCTATTAAATTATAATGCTAAAAGTCTTGGGCAGTTTTTACTGAGCTTAAGCTCAGGAGATTTTGGCCAATAGTGGAGATGTTTTAAAATAAAGCCTGTTTGCTATTGTTTTTAGTCACAATAATGGTGCTAGGGAAGACTGTAGTATTGAAACAAAACTGCTATGATTTAATTTACCTATTATTAATTTAAAATCTATTCCCATGATGCAGAGAAATCTACTAAGCTCTCTGGTTTTATCAAGGTGATTAATATTTCTAGTCCAGACACTTCTAGCCCATAAAGCCTTCCCCAAATAAAGAGGAAGTGAAGGAGGGGGGGCAGAGGAAATAGGTCCTTTCAGCTGCTAAAGAAATCCCTGGGTTGTACAATTTCGCAGAGGCATCTGAAGATAACAGCATGCTAAGTGTGCAGACCATGAATCCAAACTGCACCATGAGAGAGGTAACAACTATCATGGTAAAAACAACAACATATGTAGATCATGATTATGACCAGTCTTCGCAGGGGAAAAAAAGGCACCCAAAAAAAAAAAAAAAAGTCACATGCACATGTACACACACAAAATAGATCTTTGCTAAAGATAAAAAAATTATCAATGTTGCAAAAAAAATTACTGCCTTTTTCAGTTCTGATAGATCTAATAGATCATCCTTTCCACTGAATTTCTACTGAATACTTCTTGGAATTCCATTAAAAGAAAAATCCCATGTATAGATGTATCCTTTCAGTTTTTCAAAAGAGGAAGGAAAAGATAATTCTTTTGCCTGTGAATTTGCTTTCTCTAGATTACCACTATAACTGGTTCTTCCATTAAATTCCTGCTCAGGTAAAGGTTCCTCACCATAAAGCTTCTGGAAATATTCTCTGTGTCATACAAACACCAATCCAGCAACTCACTTATTATTTTTACATCAAAACAACACCTCACTTACTATTTCCTAGTTAGTGCATCCAGAAGCACAAGAATGGTCCCTTGATTTGAACTCGTTTTAAGCACACTCCTATCAGTAAAAATATGGTTCAGGATAACAAAGCTTTGAGGAAAGCAGCACACACAGAATCCTTCAGGAAAAGGACTAGGTAACTAGATTTCATCCAAATTACAACTGATATAAACTATTTAGTGAAAGAAAGAACACACCAGGAAAATGTGGCAGAATTAGAAACAAATAATTATTCACCCATTATAACACACACAATGACATTTTAATACCAGGTTGCTATCTTAGAGAGAATTAGTTATTTTAGAAGTTGCAGTGATATGCCAACTTATGGCCTGATAGGTAAATCTAAATGCTTATGGTGGGAGACTGTACGCAAGGCAGCATGGGCTATCAAAGCTGAAATAAAGAGGGCATTCAGTGCAACCAGAGCTATAATGTAAGTGAGGCCCTGAGCAGCTATCACTACTGCCTGCCTGAGAACTCCAGCTACATATCATTGTCCTCCTCAGCTCTCCAAGGCCCTCAGTATACTTTGTATAGCTAGGAACTACAAAGACTTTGGCTCCTTAGGCCTCGAACTCACCTATCCCTGCAGTAGCCCAAATCCTGCCTCTTTCCAGATGTGCCCCTCACCTCCGTGTAAACCTCAGCATATCCTCTGTCCCCAGCAAAGTGGCTTCTGTCTCCTGTAACATGACTTGCAAGTTTTGGAGCATCCTTCCAGAAGGATTCCCTTCATGTATATGAGGCTGTTAAATACCAATGTGATTAGGGTAGCACAAGAAGATAAATATAACCCATAGATAAGTGCTCTGCCAGCATTAAATACATAAAAGTAAATAATATGTAGTTTTAATTGCAAGAAGCACTTAAATGGAAAACCAAATCCACCTTATTCTGGACTTGCTAAATGTGAATTTAGTTTTAGCACTTTTAAATGCTAAATGAACACCATTAAGTTGCTTTAATCTTGAATGTAACGATATTAACACTCACAAAGAAAAGCACTTTTTAGCAACTGCTGCCACGTGTTCTAGGACAGCCTCCCAGATTGCACTCTGATAGTAACATTTGGAGTTATGCTTGCCAGTGGCTCCACTGACAGATCCATGTCTGCAGGAGAGAGTTGGGTCAGTGGAGACCAGGATATCCTGTACTCCTACTGCAACCAGTCGGAGCACACATAGTAACTAATGGTATGGTGAGGAGAATACAGTAAGAGTCAAAGAAGCAGAGGAAAGTTAAAAGTGCTTAAATCCTCACTAGGAAGTTACAATATAGATGATGCAGCAAAGGAAAAAATGTTATATACTTGCCAAGTCCAATTTAAATACCATTTTTCATTTTGCTTTGATCAAACTCAAGCATTAATTTCCTACTCTGGTTTCAAGAAAATACTCCCTTTGCCTTAAAATTTCAAATTGCTTTTGCGATAGTTACTATCAGAATATGGTAGTGATTTTGCAGGCTCAGAGGAAACTTTTTCTTCTCCGAAAAGATATTCTTTCATGCATGACTTTTGCGAAAGTTGGAGCATTTGATATCCACAGTGGAGAAAATGAACAACTCAGTAGCACTCTGACATCTTGAGACTGTATCCACACTGGCTGTCCCAGGGAATAACAAATAACTTGCATTTACCTATACAGGTAAATGCAGGTTTTTTTGGTGTAATCTACCTGAACCCATGACAGTAAATATTACATTTACCTATACAGGTCAGCATGGGAAACAGGAAGTTGAACAGGTCATGCATCTCTATAATTTACTTGTCAAAGTTAATATTTGCATGGGACTTTCAGATAAATTAATGGTGTTTTACATAACACTTCCATATATAAATCACATGGTGCAATATTTCATATCAGAAATAAGTAAAAATGGATTGCTAGTTTTCCGGCGGGGGTAAAAAAAAAAAAAAAAAAAGCTTGGTTTTCAACCACTGAGTTCTTTCAAAAAACAAAACAAAACAAAAGCCACAAAACCAAACCAAAACAAAACCAAAAACAACAGGGGAAAGAACCCAAACCAACCCAACCCAAACCAAACCGTTATTCCTATAAATATAAATTCCCTTGAAAAAGATTTATGTCCATTTTCCCTTTAGAAATCTCCATATTTTCAGGTGTCTGGCCTCTGGAAGCTGTGGCTGAAAGGTATCTTTCAAAAGCCAGGGAACTTTGTCAGAGTAACAAATGTTCCGTTAAAGGATGTAAGACTTGATATCAAGTTCATAACAAGGTATTTTTGTCTTTTGTTTTTTTTCTGTACCTCTCCCCTTCTTAATGAGGAAAGAATAATTAATTAAAATTCACAAGACAATCACAACTCAATAAACCTGTCATGCATTTCTGTCTGTCATATTTATGTTTTTGCAATTAGGTGCAGTAGAAAGTCACATAAAAGGTCACATTTTGCTAAAATGCAGTGATGTTCTCACAGGCACAAAGGATAGTAGGGACATCATGTCATACATCTGCTTTCAGTTATTAAAAAAAAAAAAAAAGGGCTCTAAATGACACCTCATCTATTCTTCTCATTTTGTACCTCTCAGCTAATACATCGCTTGAGTATCTTGCTAAAAAAAAGGCCAGGAAGAACTTCTTGCAGCACTTTTAAAAATATTTACTGAGCAGCAAAATACTAATTTTTATCAGAAAATTCAGCTTGCTGAATGCAGCAAAAGTGATGTGTAAATCAATGCCACAGAGAAGGCTGCAAACTCAGTGTTTCTTCAAGTAATATCTTCCAGCTAGATATGTAAATCTTATAATCTAACACTGGACCTGTCTACATATAGTGCATTATGTGGCAGACATGTTTTATTAATTTGTACTCCTAGAATAGAGATCCATGGAATTAAATATCTGAACAATGTAAAACTTCTATGTGACTAGTGTGTGTCTGATATAAAAAATGTAAGAGAATGATCAATTTTGGGAAGACAGAGCTACAGTGCAAAATTGCCAAGCAGTAGCTATCCAGACGACTCTGAAACTGTCTTTGTTCTCTGAAATCTGACAAATAAGTAAGGCATACCAGGTACTGACATAAGCAAAAGAAAATAGAAATAAAAGATGACAGTTCCTGAGAGATGCAAAGAGCTACAAGCCACTGAGCCTAAAATTCGTTAACACACAAACTGGTAAAATATGGAATAGAAAGAGAATTAAGGAACATATACATGTAAGTGTGGTATATGGTGAAAGTTGTTCTATAAATTATAGTTATGCCTCAAATACTTCCTGGTATTCTTTGTAGGAACCAGCAGATCCATAAGTAAAAGAAGTCAGCCTGATATCATCTGATTTCCAAAAGGCAATAGTTAATATTGTCTCTCCCCAAGACTACTAAAGAAATTCAGGGGATATCCTCACATGCTGAGCAACTATTGATGGGAGGAATTCAGGACTAGGAGAATCCTAGCGGGACCTGTGCAAAAACTTGTAATATTTGCTGTCATGGGTTCAGGTAGATTACACCAACAGGAAAGAGGGTTAAAAAATGAGCTAAAAATTATGTCTAGTTATTCATAACAAAGGAACTAGCTGATTAAGTTTATAATGGATGTGTGGAACTACACAAAAAAAAAACAAACAGAAACCAAACCAAAAACCAAAACCAAACAAAGCTAAACAAATAAAAACAAATAAAAAACGATCAAGAAAAACAAATAAGACAGAAAAATACATCTCTCCTAGCATCACCAAATATAAAACCCACCAGCTTTGGCCTATCACCCTTCCTTCCTTCCTTCTAACTTTAAATAAAGGACTAGCCTGTTCTTTAAAGACTGAATTTATAAAAGTCTTTTCAATTGCAATTTGGCTTAACTCATGAAAGATATTATTTTATAAAGGTTGAATTTATCCTTTGGAAATCTGCAAACACCGCATGGAAAAACACTGAAAGCAAAAGAAATTCTATTTCCATTTTCAAAAGGTTTTCAACAGGTCTGTGTACAGTGCAGGCTGGACTGCTCTAAAAATTTTAGATACAGTCATACCATTTGAATTATCATTCACTGAAAGAAATACAAAGAAAGTATGTAGGTTTCAGGAAGGAAAAAACAGAAGACAAGCTTATTGCCATGAATGTTGTACTTCACTTGAAAAACACACTTGATACGATTCTGAAAAACAACAAAAAAAGTATTTTAAGTTTTAACTCCTCTGATCAGGAATTTTTCTCTTTTTTCCCAAATTCATTGAAACATGAAAACAAAGCACAGGGGTTTTAAACAAGTGCAAAGAACCTCATAATCTTTTGATAAAAACTATCCTTTCACCTAATGTAATAATTATTTGCTTTCATTTGATTTTCTGCACCTCCTATTCCTCTTCGGATTTTTTGAGCATTATTCTCAACTGCACGAAATGTCGAGGGCATCAAGCAAGGTACATTCTCAACTGCTTTGCCTGTCATTCGCTGACAGCCCTGAAGAGGGTACAGTTGCACAATTCACTGATACTTCTCTCCTGAAACGCATTTAACTTTGAAACCAAAAGACAGACTAATCTATCTTTCTCCTTTCCCCTTTGTTAGAGTATTAAAACTTTAGGACAGAAAAAGACATGCGGAGAGCTCTGGATCTCACCTCCTCAGTCTTACAAAGAATTTACTTAAATATATTCCTTTGCAACTCACCACTATTTTAACAACCTCCAGATAAAATAACTTAAATACAGTTTCAGTCAGGTCAATACCTACCAAGAACTTTATAATTGCACAACAGACAGAAATTTCCCACAAAAAGAGGTGGGATTCCTAAAGGAAAGATATTATTCAACTCATCAACCAGAGCAGCACTCAAGATGTGAGCTGCTCCCATAATCAGACCTACATTTCAAGTAAATGACATCTAAATTACCAGCATTCAACTATGATTATTAAAGCTTAACAGGAAAAGAAAACCCCCAAAGCTGAAACCACATTTTCAAATACAGCATATTAGACAGCATATTGGTAGAGTGTCTATTATAAATCCATGGAACAAACCCTCCAAAGTTCACATGCAATATTTGGAACAGATAAAAGTATTTCTTGGCTGTCTCTTTACTAAACAGTATTTTAAATTACCTGAATTCATTTTTATGCATTTCAGCTATTTTCTTCTCAAGCTTTTGTGACTGCTTAGGAAAAATCTTAAAGTCGCTGATATAATTCTCTGGGTGTTCATCAGGATCATAATCACCAAGCTCAGCTAAACACATCCAAAATAAAAAACAAAACAGAAAAATCCAATTGTAACATTAGTCAGTAAATGCAGTGCAATTCAAGATACTTCCATGCTGAGTAAGAATCCAGCATCTCTCAAGAAACGCTGCTTTAAAGAATTGATAGTTAACTGGAACAACAAAACCCCTATAACTGCCACTTCAATCAATGATTTTCAAGTAAAGTTCATGCCTTATTAAGTGCTGCATTAATTAGCAATAATAAACCATTTTCTGTGGCAGAAACATGCTTTGTGAAACACATGAATAGGCAAAGTTTTCCCTTTGAGTATTTATCATTCTGTTAGCAGGCACTCCTGATTCACCTCTTTTTCACATCATTTATCCTTACTGGCGTGGACTGGTCTAATTCTGTTCTAGCAGAGAAACACAGGCCATAATGTTATTTAAGGTATCCCACAGAATATGATTCCTCTTCTAAAAGATATGTCACTCAGGTACCCAAACATGGAATTTGGTGTTTTAATTTTCTTAATGAGATGCTTTTAATACAGTCTAGACTCAGTTTTGGTTTGCATACGCTGTCTTATAATACATTAAGAGCTTCATCTATTTAAAGGCAGAATAATGGGAACTTCCACACATATGATGTCCCTAATCAGACACATTGCTGTTTATTTCTCTATATACAATTCAAGACATATGCCTGAATTTGGTTCTAAGGAAATGCTGGAGAAAGAGAGGGAGAAAAAAAGATAGGAAGAACAAAATAAAATTTCCTTCTCCTTGAAGTACGTCTTCTATTTTTGACAGAAATCACACAGGTCTTCTTTACCATAAGAAAGAGCATTAACTGATACTTTCTCCTGCTTAGTTCAAATGGAAAAGGCTACATTTACATTCAGGACTCAGAAGAGAGTTTTGCTTTGTTGATAAGTGGAGTCTAATATTTATGCCTTACTTCACTTAAATGCTAAGACAATTTACTTGGTTTTATTTTTTAAGTTCCAATTTGGTTTTCATTGGCTAAGTGGATGAATTATGTCAATGCAGGGAAAGAGTACAACTAAAAAAATAATAAAAAAAAAGAAGAACAAAAGTTACTGGTAGCTATATTCAGCCAATAGTTTTGCATTGCTCTTTTTATCGAACATACATATGAGTGAAGAATTATAAAAGAGGTTGCTCCTTGTACTTACCTTGGACAATACAAGCACCCAGGTAGGCAGCATCAGAAAAGGAACACAGCAAACGGCCATGGAAAATGTCCCTTTTTATTTGTAGATATAAGAGGTATCTAAAATATAATTAAAAATTTAGGAGACAATGCTTCATCTTTTTGTAACAGATTTAACATATCAGTGTGAAACCAGCTGTACAACTATTCTAGATCCCTCTCTTGCTATTTTAAATGGCAGGAAAAAGAGGCAAAGCACAATCACAAGGAAAAAATAGCTGTAATTAGATTTTTATTCAATACCAATGAAATTATGGGAGCAAAAGTAACAAAACACCACTAACAGATGTCATGGAGAGTGCTTTAATTAAAATGTATAGCTTTTATGATGTGCATTAGTGATGTGAAAAAATTATGGTGATGTGAGCTGGCTTGGGCATCCCCATTCTCATTATATACAGGTTTTCACAAGGAAATCTGTTTCCTGCTGTAGACAAAATAGCACCCTAATGACAGTGGGGAGAATTTTTTCCCCTTCTTTTCTTTTTTTTTTTTTAAATCTGCAAAGAATCCCAGATGAAGTTTTGAGGAAGAAGTATGGTTTTTTGACTGAAAGTCGTTGTTGCAAGCTTTGCCAAAGGCTGGCTCAACTTCAGACATTTCTTGTAATCTTCATATAGTAATTTATAGTCCCGGTCAGTAAAGACCTATGAATGCATTCCTTACTCCTGAATTCAGTAAGTTTTATGCAGGTACTTAATACTGCATCATCATCATGGCTAGGCTTCAACTTCATACTGCATACACTTACAGAAATAACTTGCAAAATCAGATCTGATTGTGATGCTTCTAGTATCATTCCACCATGACTTTTTTTTCCAAGTCCTGGAACAACCTTATGGTCCGATTTGCAGCCCTAAGTACTCAAACATACCATCAAGCTAGTAAATGCATACTTCAGTGCTTACACATTTACAAACAATTATCACTGGAATAACCTCATTTCCATCTATTATCTGTTTTCAATACAGATGACTGAACTCCAGGTCAGCCAAGCCTTTCCTGCAACTGCCGATGAAGGGTCATCACTTGTTTATAAAGTATGTTTGGCCACATAGTGGTTTTTCTTTTGTTCAAGTCACTTAATTCAGCTTATTTCCATAAAAAATATTTCTCCCAGAGTTGCCACAGCCTTTACAGATGACAGATATGGTCACCTGCAGAGATCGAGAAATGCTTCCAAAATTGTTATTTCATCATGGTGTCTGACTTTAACTCACTGCACTTTCCCATTCTACTGTGCATACCCAGGTAGAGTGGCAGGAGGCAAATGAATATATTTCCAGTAATTCTGGATTAGATGCCCTTCTCCCCCGGAAGAATGTATGAGTTCTTCATGCATATTATTCTGAATAGTAAGTTTACATTCTGTCTTCTACAGAAGGTATCATTAGGTGCACTGCAGAGGCACTAGTTTGCTGCCAAAATCTAGGAAATTAAACACTAACAAACTACATACTAGTATGCAATACCAAAACTAAGAGAACATATTTTCTATGCTTTACAGTGCCATGTAGAGAAACAGGCTGAACATGAGCCAGTAGAGTGTCCAGGTGGACAAGAAGGCCAGTGGCATCCTGGCCTGTATCAAGAATAGTGTGGCAGCAGAACCAGGGAAATGATTCTCCCCCTATATTGACACCTCAAGTATTGTGTCCATTTCTGGGCCCCTCACTTCAGGAAGGACACTGAGGTCCCGGAGCATGTGCAGAGAAGGGCAACGAAGCTGGTGAGAGGTCTGGAGCATAAGCTTATGGGGAATGGCTGAGGAAGCTGGAGTTGTTTAGCCTGGAGAAAGTGAGGCTCAGTGATGACCTTATCACTCTTTACAACTACTCAAAAGGAGGCTGTAGCAAGGTTGGGGTCAGTCTCTTCTCCCAGGAAACTAGTGACAGAACAAGAGGATATAGCCTCAAGCTGCTCCAGAGGAGGTTTAAGTTGGACATTAGGAAGATTTTCCTCAAAAAAAAGGGTGATTAGACATTGAAATGGACTGTGCAGGGAGGTGGTGGAGTCACCATCACTGATGGTGTTTAAGGAAAGACTGGATGTAGCACTTAGTGCCATGTTCTAGTTGATGTGGTGGTGTTCGATTACAGGCTGGACTAGATGATATCAGACATCTATTCCGACCTAATTGATTCCGGGATTCTGTGATAGAAAAACTAATTATATTCTGTAAAATATATTTCTTGTTTACTTACTAATATTTTTTAAGTATTTTGATATCTTATTAATTAAAGAAAAGCCACCACTCTATTAGCTACTGATAAAACACAGAGGTGACAGATAGATCTTGGAGTCATCACAAGACAGCCTCTGAATTCATCAACTTAGGCTGCAGTAGCAGCCAAAAACAAAGCCAAGAAAATGCTGGGCATCATCAGGAAAGACACTGTGAAAACAACAGAGGGACTTCCAAATTTTTGTCACTATTTAAAGCCTTGGAGTAATCACATCTTAAATGCTTCATTGAGCTCTGGTCTCTTCATCCTGAGTAGGACAAAGCTGAGGCTGATGAACAGAGAAGAAGAACCAAAATGAGTGAGAGGATAGAGCTTTTCTTTCAAGGAGAGGTGGTAACTAATAGGGAATTAAGAGTGAATCTTATGAAATCTTGAGGGTAGTGGGAAAGGCAAACACAGAATTGCTATTCACTGAATCCTGCAATACTAGAGCTAGGGGAAATCTGTGAAATCGGGAAATTACATAAGGGAGAGGAAAGAATGTGACATAGCAGGTAATGAACTGTCTCAGGAGATTGCGAATAAAAACAGTATTACCAAGTCCAAAAAGGAATGATTAGATAAATTCATGAGCAACATATCCAATAAATAATACTAAAATGAATAGATATGAATGTAAACATTAACATTTCTAAGATAATAATTCTAGAAACCTTCTAGTGAATTTGGGTAAGAAGAAGATAATTTATTAGTTTTCTCATTTTTCTGAAATAACATGAAAGTTTTGTTTATACTAGCATGGTTTAAACCCATCTCACCATTTCTAAAACGGATACACATGGCAATAAGCATGCCAGTACAGCAGTTGCCTTTTCAACCTGTCTGATCAATCATAAACCAAATTCTAGCAGAGAAATGAGGAAGTAGGGGCATATTTATCATTACTTCAAACCATAACTTTCCTTTCAAGGCTAGAAGAATTTTTGCTTTAAAATTTCTAACATCGTAAGTAGTAGGGACTATGTTGTTAACTTCTTTTGAAAACTGTATGACTATCTTATGTGTTAACAGGCACCTGTAGGAAGACCACCTTCCTCGTTATATGCCTTTTGGAGAGAAATGCTAATGCTAAGGACTCAAAACACAATGAAAAATCTCGGATACTGAGTATTTACACCAAAAAAAAAAATCAAAACTAAACAAACAAACAAACAAAAACCTACATACACAAAACTACACCAAAACTAATACCACAGAAAGAAGTAGTTCATTTCATGCCCTGAGGTGGAGGTGGGCAGCACAGGTGACTTGAATAATAGCTTTCCAGTAATCTCAAATCTCTCACTTCTGTGGTCAGTATGATGACTGCCATTTGTATCTAGCAGTACATGGGTTTGTCCTCCTGGCTTCAGAGCTGCCAGAGCCTGCATTACAACCCATGGCCTTTCCTTGGGAAAAGGTAAAAGTGTGATAAATTACCATCTCAGGCAGTTGCTTGACATCACTGGCTACAGGAGAGAAAAAGTTTTACTGCTACCTAAGAGTTAATTTTACCAATGAGTAAAGAGGACAAAGGAGGGACAAGGGATGAGCATTGTTTTGCATACTGGGTACATAAAAGCCCCGCCACTGGATAGGAATAGTCTTCTCTGCACAATTCCTCAACTGGACTGCATCTTCTCAGCCTTCCCTTCAGAGAACCACAAGAAGACCTCTGAGTGTGTAAAGGGTCTCTTCTCCCTCAGGCACAAATTCCACCAAAAACCTCATGACTCACTGGGTAATTTTTTCCCCACCCTGAATGCTATCTGCAAGCCTGTCAGCACTAAGTGCTCCAATACTATTAAAACTATAAGCTCACATGACAACTGACAACATGGCCTTGAGAAAGCCAAAACAGACAAATGGGCTTTCAGAGGCATCACAACATAGCCATGATTGTACATCTCAAGAAAAGCAGAAGAGGTTCCAAGAGAGGCAGAGATATTCTTATATGATGCCTGGAACAGGATTCAGCATATATTGGCTCACCCTCCGAATGATTAACATATTGCAAGACTTTCCAACTTGCAAATAAATGGTTTAATATTGAGGTGCTAAAAAGAGACTGGAGGACTATCACCCTCAACTGGCCTCCAGCTTCTGAAGGCAAAACACCAGGCTCTTCCAGCACACAACAATATCAATTACAGCTGTTTGGGACTGAACTAGTCAAACACGGCATGCCTACAGGTGTGCTGTTCTCCCTTACTCAAGTTAGCTCTCTCAGGGCTCTTGAATTTGTCATGTTTACATATACCAAGTCTTTGTCACTTTATATGACTTCCAGTTAAACATTTTTTTAAATCTGCTTTTTTTGTATCATAGTATTCATTGAACTGATTTTTGACAGTGTAGTGATTGAAGAACTGATTCCTTGATTAGGAATTATGGATTAGGAAAATAGAACATGATGAAAGCTAATTGAAATAATCCATATTTGGTTAATTACACTACCTACTCACCCATGTCCTCTTCTAGAACTGGTTTTTTACAATAACCATGGATAACTGCTGATATGGTATAATCTGTAGCATTTTAGATCATTCCTTGGGGACCTCAAATGACTTTATATCCTCTCAATTATGCATGCACAGTATAATGCAGGGATTTGGAGATAAGAAAACATGAGGCCTTGGGATGCTTTATTATATAAGAAATAGCAAACACGGATTCATTTATTACCTAAACAAGAACATTGAAAATAAATAACATAGTAGAAATCTGTGCCCAAGTATAACTGGTCTTTGGATCCATCTGTTCACACTCCCTTGACTGTTCACACCCTGTTCAAACACAGCACCTCAGGCTTTCCCAGCTCTGGACCCTCACAGGGCTCTAACCTTTGATCAAGAATAGTGAAGAGAGGCACAGAACAAAAATATCTGTACTGTCTAGAGAGTCTAATAGGATGCTATATTTACAGCTATATATGCTGTAGATTGAATGACTTCTGCAGTTAAAGCTTCCTTCATAGCAACTTTGTGTCTTTGCATGCCATGCCAGTAGAATAATCTTGACAATTATAGGGAACTCTAGAATATTCTTTTTTTCTGCACAGAGTTCCATATGCATAGCAGGAGAAGACCTCCTCTTAACCAATCCCGTCAGTCAGGAAAGAGGCCACAGTGCAGATGCTGATTTAACAAGAAAAGAAACTCAAATTATGTTTTACAAGTATGTGTGGCAATGAACAAGGGAGATCTGAGGACATGGGGTCATGTTGCTATTTCTTAATTAAAAATTGGTGCTTATTACTCTCATAGGTATGTTCACTGAAGACAGTTGAACGCTGTTTTCTGAAACTGAAGTACTTTGTTCTAACTTCACGCTACCCATAAGTGCTAGACAATCAAATCTAGAAAGCCACAGATGTATCATTTGGGAAAACCTGATATCTGCTACATACTACACATGAAGGAGAAGTCAAACCCTCAAAGATGGCCACAGCATAGAGGAGTATCACTAAGGCTGAACACCTTTCTCCATTTAAAAGACTATACAAACTATTTAAAAATCCATATTCACTGTTTGTGTTGCAATCTGCTGAGCCTCCAGTGTACACTCAGAGGCAAAATCATTTGAGAAAAATAAGTTAAATCCTTGCAATTTTCTCATCAAAAATTTTTAAAGGCATTGGAAAAATTGCCTAATTAGTTTAACTATTAAAAAGAAAAAATGTGTCTTTAGTCTTTCTCAAACATGCTTCCAACATGTGCAGCCTCAGTGCCCCACTGTGGAAACAGTATTTCCAAAAATAAGGACAGATCTAAATCCATGTTGATACCAGTTAAGATGAGCTGAGAAGGACTGAAGTGCACTACAACTTGAATTTTTTTGAAAAGTTGGGTTTAGGTAGTCTGTTGCTAGAGAAACAGGAGAGATCAAGACAACAATACCCATAGCCACTGAAGTTAAATTGTGAATTACCATCCTAACACCAGCTGACTCTAGGGAAAACAGAGACCAAGGACCACACAGAACCTCCTTCTATAGTGAGAGGCAGAAATTTTACCCTCAGAATTTCTTCTTTAGTCATAATATCTCATAGTGCCTTAATATGCAGAGGCAGGCACAGATTTTATTTCAAAAGCATAGCTTTGGAAGCAGTTGTTAATTAAAACAACGAAAGATGAAAGTAAGCAGCTGGAAAGGTACAACATGACTGACAAAGGTTCGCAGGCATTCTTAGCCGGGAAATGAAATGCAGTGACAGGAAAGTATGTGGCACCCTCCATTGCCAAAGGCATGTCTGGCCTCTGAACATGCAGCATACACACAGTTTCAGACTCCTACAGGTTTTTTTCTTATAATATCATAGACAGAGGGATAACTTCAGCTAGTTCCGCTAGTTCTCCATCTTTGTTTTCTGAAAATAGTTCCACCTGTTAAACTGCAGAACTTAAGGAACTCAAGGGTTATGGTCCAGCACAACCCACTAATGATAATAATGGCCAGTCTCTTCGCGAACGAAGAACCGGGGAAGGTCTTTCCACCTTCCAGCCTGCGCATTGGATTTTTTAGGTGAGACACAGTGTGCGCGGAACTGAGCCCACCCTTTAATCCTGAGGTTCATCTGCCGGGGCCAAGCATGCTTGGACGGTGGCAGTGAGGTCCTCAGGATGTAGATGGATTGCCTTATGGGCTAACGAGCTCCATCTGCCCGGGGAGGGGCCCCGACCGGGAATCGAACCCGGGTCTCTGCAGTGACAGTGCAGTGTATTTTCCTCTACACCACCGGGGGCTCCTGCCCACTAATGATAGGACAGAAATGAAGCATCAGTAATCTGAGGTGACAACTATTTAATTTTCTTCCTGCAAGTTATGTCTAAATCCTAGCTGGTATCTCTATCCATGTTATACTAGTTTCACAGAAATCAAACCATTTACCCCATTCACACAGAGCTTCATGTACAGAATATATTTTTTACATCAGGAAGAGTAGGAAAACCAGTGCTTTTTAACATCTGTAAATGTTAAATGTGATGTTTCTAAGGTGTGTCACTAAAGATTTATTCCTATGAAGTTTTTACAAAGACCACATGGACCATAATCCACACGAGGGGTTAACCA
Organism: Empidonax traillii; assembly: GCF_003031625.1. NCBI lineage: Eukaryota > Metazoa > Chordata > Aves > Passeriformes > Tyrannidae > Empidonax > Empidonax traillii. Next base: position 977,868 of record NW_020955199.1, read on the forward strand.
CAGGGTTAATTAATATTCTGAAACAAAGAATGGTATGGCAATGTGACAAAATGGGTTACTGTGTCTTAATTTCATTTTTTAAATGGAGGCAACAGACACCCATGAGATTTCTACCCAGTTGAAGAAACAAGAAAGACGCTCTGACACACAAAGGCACAGATAGTAACAGAAATGAAAAGCACTATTACACTGACTCGGCTGACTGTACATACAGCTGAGAAGTACACATGGCTTTAAGTCAAAAGGGTGACAGTATAATTAATATATTTTCAAATCACCTTAAGCACACAACAAAACAAATGTGATTGTCAGGTGAACAGAGCAGAGCTAAAAAAAGGCAAAACAAAAATCTATCAAAAAGCAAACTAGCTATTGATGCTGCATGACTGTCCTGTCAAATGCTAATGAACCTTTTTCTTCCTGAATTTCACCAATTATTTCAATTCAAGAAAAAAAATTAACTCCAGTCAATTAGAGCATCATCTTGTATCTGACCCTCTGCTTTATGTGAAGAAGGAAATTCTCACAGGTGAGTTACGTGGCTATGTTTCACTTGCTCATTTCAGGAGCATTTCCTATTCTTTGTGTAAGAGATATGGGCAGAGACAAAGCAAAGCTTCCCAAAAAGCAACACTGAGAAACTATTAAGCCTATCAGATACAAAAACGTGTCATATCAATGATGTGTCATATTAATGATATGTCAAATTATTTCTCCTTTTTAAGGTTTCAATAGTAGTAGTTTTAACAAAAGACTGTAACCCATTTTTCATACACCAATTTGACTTTAAAAATTCATTTGAAAAGTTCCAGCAAAGACTAAAACATACTGACAGCATAATACACTTCAGTGAGCCAATTCTAGGTGCTTTGCATTTCAAAAAATCTTCTCCTAGGAGGGTATCCAAGTAGTTTTAAAAAAATCAATTATTAAAGCTTTTGAATGAGAAAGGTCTATAAAAGGTTATAGTTTGACTCATAAAAAAGCAAAATGTTCATCCAAGTACAAACAGTAACAAATAATGAAAATCCATTGACTTCCTGGTTTACAGAATGTTCACTCAGCTGAACAGTTTCAGTATTTCATCCAAGACAAACAGCTATAAAGTGAATGGCATGTTCCAGCTGTTCTGTACAAACTATTATCTCACCATTCTGCAAAATGCAAGCTGTTCCTGAAACTTCAGTAAGAGAGTAGTGACAATGGAATCACCCATATTTATGGAGTGACTTGGCATGAGAATTTTCAGTGCTTGGGGAAAACATCAATGAAGAACTTAAAGGAACAAGTGCTGAGAGCACTCCGCTCTTCTGCAGCAGGCAGATTTGTGGCCTGCTGACTAACAACGTGGTAAAGCATATGTACAGTGCTGCACAGCTAGTGCAGAGGTCAAAAGAGCTGTTACCTTTCTACATTCCAAACCCCCCCCATCTCAAAAAATGCCCAGAGCAACAGAATATTTTGAACTTGTTTACAATGAACATTAAATGCACAAACAAACAAACAAAAATACCTGGTGAGCTCTTCTTTAATCTTCAGTGGTTCATGTGGGTAAAACTTCACTCTAAAGCACATGGTATATGGTGGATGAGCTGAAACATTATAAAGAAAAGCAATGAGAACAGTAGCAAACAGACATTGCCTCAGCCACTCTGAAGGAATGTCTTCCAAGAGTCTTACAAAGTAGCCAGCATAACGGTTAGCTCAGGCAGAGATTCAAATAAAAGCAGTAAATATTTTATATGTTCTATTTTGGGATGGGTTCCTTTGGCAAATGATAAACAGTAAGCAATGATAATACCAAGAAATTGATGAAACCATTTAGTTAATGAAGCTAAAGACAACACAACTATTTCTGTTTCCAGTATTTAATAAGGCTACAGTACCTAATCCAGAGCAATGGTATCAATACCAGGCTCCAAGTATCATATTTTCACAAGAAAATGGGAAAGGGAAATGAAAGGGGAAGGGGCCTCTCAGGCACTTTAATTCACAGCTAAGTGCAGGCCTATAACATCCCATCGAGTTTTATGAGTCTCTTAGTCTTGACATACACTCAATGTACACAGTCAGTTTTAACTTTCCAAAACCTTGAAGAGGTGGCACTTTTACAGGAGAAAAAGAAGAGAAGGCAGAAGAAAAGGACAAAGAAAATTACAGAGAGAATGGAGGACAACAACAGGTCAAAGAGAGAATCACTTTTTATTTGCTGTAAACTGTAACAATAATTATTAAACTACCAGAACAGTTTACTATACCATCTCCTTTAGTTTACTAGTTCACTGGTTTGTATAAACTGCATATGAAAATAAGTTCATAATCAAGACATTCTTCAAGCTACTCTGACTGCAGTATTTACATATCTGCAGTGTTCCAGAAACACATCTCTGTGTATCACACAGTTTCATGCTATGTCCAACAGCAACAAAAAATAAAAATACATTACGTCTCTCGTTAATGTTGGTATCTTTTGGAAGGCTCACCTGTTTTTTTGAGGAAAAAGGAATATTTTCATCTTTCAAGACCTCGTATTGTACTTATTCTAAGTATGGTCAGCCTCAACCAAAACCATTGATTTCAGATCCTTTCCTTGTTTAAATAACTACTCATTTAAGACACAAGGAGGAATGCCAGAAGGGATGTGGATAAAAAGATGAAAAATGCAGGAAAAAAAAAAAAAAAAAGGAAACAATAATAAATACAAATTAAGAGGAAATGAAGATAGAAAAACAACCCTTAATTGCTCTTTAGAGATGGTTTAACTTTCACACTAATTAAATCTGGACAAGGCTAGAAATGCTCAGACTCCTCTGTGTGGGTTTTGCCATCTTCGATGCAACTGCAACGTTGTCTTGCAATGACTGGATATAGACTGAAAAAGAGAGTACACTGTTATGCCTTTCCTGCCCTATATAAGCAAACTAGAAGGTAAACTGAATTCAATGTCTCAGAAAGGAAATCAGCCACCCAGAAGGTCACTAAGGAGTCACATTGCCTGGAAAAAGCAAAAGATAACCAAAGTAATCTTAAATGGTTCTGTCTCTTCTCAATAACCTTCTTAAAACAAAGCAAGGAAGAAAACCCTGCATTTTAGGAATAACCTTCCACTTACAAAACATGATAGAAGAGATGATCTGTACTAAATAAGAGTTCTTCCTCAGCAAAAAAAAGGGACTCCTAAACGTCCTGACAGATTAAGAATTAGTTTGTGTTTGAAATTATTTCCGCTTGATTGAACAGCTAATGCATGGCTCTGCAGGGCCTTGCAAACACAAAGCTACTGCAAGATCCTAAAACATATTGAATTTTACCCCAATTTTTGGGTGTCAATGAAACAATTGAAAATTTGGCATTGGTAAAAAGAAAGAAATAAATGAAAAAATTAGTTATATTAGAAAAGCCACACTCTGGCAGTATGCAATAACTATATAAAAATAACTGCCCCATATGCGAAGAGCATCACAGGGAGGAAAGGATGTCATACACTGCAATATGAAAATAGTCCACATTCATAGCAAAGGTTAAAGTAAGAAATGTTTTACTTGTAGTAGATAAACAGTATAGGAACGCATACACGAATGCACAGAATATGCAGAAGATTTGCAAAGGCAGTTTAAAGCCTATTTTCCACATTTTTTCTGAGAATCAAGCTTCTCTAACAACATTCCTCCTCAGAAGTGAACAAGAAATACAGTACAAGACTGCTGCAGCCTGCCTAACAGAGGTCCTTTCCGAGAATCTGCAAGAACGGAACAAATCAGATCTGCAATTTGAAGGGTTAAAAAACATATAATCGCCTCCATCCAATTCATCTCTGGAGATTACAAGGTGCCCCACAAAAACAGAAAGAACCAGGATCCTCTTTCCTGTCCATTTTTCCCAATTAGAAAAACAGCCACAATGAAGACATCAATGGGGAAGGAGAGAATCCTCAAAGCTAGACACTTTCCTTTCCATCTTAATTTTAAAATGGATCATAAGCTTAATGTTCTTCCAAAGACACATTTAATGATGTGTAAATATTTAGCAAACCTTTGTCCTACCACACTGGAGAAACACATACGAGAACTTCATGTTCTCTCATTTACTATATTCTCATGGTGGAAACCAAGATAGGCATTGAATTCTATCAGCTCAAGAGATGAGATTGTCAAGTGAGATAATTTCTCAATTCCTTGAAAGTAAAATTACTTTCTACCACTTACACATTAGAGTGGAAACAGTAACAACAAACCTTCCCAAAACAGAACTCAATTAACAGAAGCACATTTCATCAACACAAAACTAGTGTGCATATAAATCATTCTTATAGTAGCTGTTTCTTATAAGCCTTTTCTTTCAGAGGGGTCCTTTATCTGTCAGATAAGGAGCAGCTGGCATACTGAAATGCCTAAGGCTTTATCAGAATTTCATACCATCACAGTTCCTCTCTCACTAAAACAGATTCACAATTGCAATACTTTCAAAGGATTTTAGCGTGGAGAATAACACTGATAGCAAACTCCATTGCAGTAGAGCTAATTATTTGCCAGTTTATGTGCTAACAACACATACGAGGTGAAGGCAAAAGAACAAATAAAATCCTTTCAGTGAAGTCTAATGTTGAAACCAGTCATGATCTAGACACTTATGAAGGAACTACACACACAGTGTAGAAGATTTCCAGGTAACGGATTGTATGTTTTAAAAGTTTATTTCAGTTGCATTTAACCAAGACAAAGTATTCAATGTACATGAAACAGTAAGGAACCCCCTAAGTTAAACTCAAACCTATGATACCCTGACCAGAACAAAGAGAGATATGAGAGCCGCCTCCCTTGGCACAGACACCAGTAAGTAAGGGACTGAATCTCACATGCACTCATTTTTAAGCAAAGCCCACATATTCATATTATGAATTTTTTCATAGAAAGAATCTGAAACAAGAAAAAAAACATTTATGTGTGCTGGTTTTGGCTGGGGTAAAGTTAATTTTCTTCGCAGTGGCTAGTGTTTTGGATCTGTGAGACTGCAACATTGCAGAAAACTTCCTGCATTTCTCCTTGATTCTACATATCCTCTGAACTATAGTATCCCACTAAAGGTTAATGAAATTTAAAAAACAAACAAGCAAGCAAAAATTACAGCCAAGCAGTCTACAATTTCACTAATGCTGCAGAAGGATCTCTGAGGAACCCCAAGACATATGCTATTTTTCCCATGTACCTCTTCCCTTGCCAAATGTTTATCCGTAACACTTGCTGAGCATGTTTAAGGCAGACAGAATATTGCTCATGTTTTTATGAGATACCTCATCTATCATAAATCTCAAATTATGGGGTTTCCCACATTGCACTTAATTAGTTACAGGTCAACACAAGGTAAGGTGAATTTTTGTCAGCCATTTATAATAACGATTTAAAATTCTTATTAAATCTTCAAAAGGATCATAGGTAAAGAATACACAGCATTCAGATTAGTGCATGAAGAATAACACAAAATTTCCTATTCTCATTGTGCATGTATTTATGAATCTCATATTTGATTAGTACTTTTAGATTTGTACTGAAATGCCCCTTTATTCCACCTCCTTCCATATTTTATGGCAGCATTAGAGATTAAGTAAATTATCTTGAAAAATTCCAATGACCTGACACAGGAAAACATCCTTTTTGCATTAATCATTAGGGTCATGGAATCATAAAATGGTTTGGGTTGGAAGAGATCTTAAAGATCATCTAGTTCCAACCCTCCTGTCATGGACAGGGACGACTTCCACTATACCAGGTTCCAACCTGGTCTTGAACACCTCCAGGGATGGGACACCCACTATCTCTCTGAAAAACCTATTCCAGTACCTTACCACCCTCACAGTATAGAATTTCTTCCTAATATATCATCTAAACCTACTGTCTTTCAGTCACGCAAAGCATGACTGAAAAAAAACATAGAAATTTTGAACTCCTGCACATCAGACCAACAGAAACTATTCTGTTCCACTGTCATCAAGAACAAAACTCATAGTGGATATATAGCACAAAGTAGGTTATAGGATAGCTGCATACTTACTATACACAAGAACCTTTCAAATTAATCAAAAAGCAGTAAGAAAGAAAGTGCATGGTAAAACTCTGTTCTTTACTTAAACATTAGTGCTGATGTGACTCAGGTTTTACACCATAACATTCCCAGACAGAGAATAAGCAATAAAAAAAAAAAGATGGCCAAATACAGAGCCTTACTGTCAGCACCTGGGTGAGAACAACAGTATACACAAAAGCATGCAAAAACCCAGAAAAAATTATTTGAAAATTTCCTTATCTAAAATCACAAAGATGCAGCTACCTTAAGCAACCTTCCAGAGAGTCTTCTGACGCACTACTGGAAGCACAGTTCTCGCAGCTACTGATTACAAGTCAACAAGTGGCTTCAACCAGTGCAAACAAGACTGGTAGTGGTTCGAGACATTTTTCAGAAACTAAATTTTTCCCTCTTATGCAAAACTGGTGGTACAAAATGGCTGAGGTACAGACCTAGACTTTACACATCAGGTTATGATACAAACATTACAATGGAAAATGCAAAGGTAGATGAGGAGATAAAGCAGATATGCCTTCACTCTTTGTGTTGTGCCAGAACACATTAAGTATGGTTTTATATGTGATAAGACAAAATACAAAACATTTTGGAAGATTCCTCCTCCCAGCGTTACTAAATATGAACTTAAAGAAATTTTTGTCATAGAATCATAATCATAGAATCATAGAATAGATTGGGTTGGAAAAGACCTCCAAGATCATCAAGTCCAACCCCTGATCCAACTCCAATTACTATATCATGGCACTAAGGGCCACATCCAATCTCTGCTTAAAAACCTCCAGGGATGGTGAATCCACCACCTCTCTGGGTAGGCTGTTCCAATGCTTGATTACCCTCTCTGTAAAGAATTTCTTCCTAACATCTAACCTAAACCTCCCCTGGCAG
>NW_020955199.1:985833-1064246 GCF_003031625.1 Empidonax traillii
TCCCATTGGAGTCAGCCCATCTCTCCAGTCTATCCAGATCCCTCTGCAGAGCCCTCCTGCCTTCCGGCAGGTCAACACTCCCTCCCAACTTGGTGTCATCTGCAAATTTGCTGATGATGGACTCAATCCCCTCATCTAAATCATCGATAAAGATGTTAAACAGGACTGGGCCCAGCACTGATCCCTGGGAGACACCACTGGTGACCGGCCGCCAGCTGGATGCAGCCCCGTTCACCAGCACTCTCTGGGCCCGGCCCTACAGCCAGTTCCTGACCCAGCACAGAGTGCCCTTGTCCAAGCCATGGGCTGCCAGCTTTTCCAGCTTTTGTCAAAGCTAAAGAAATCGTAGCATATGACACAAGATCCATGGAGATTTTAGGGCTTCAGACATACAACATTCCATCTCACTGACAGAAATATATAGCTGCCAGAATATAATTTCTGTACAACCTGACTATATAGAGGGACTGTGCCTGAACAATTCATGTAGTGAATGTAGCTGAGGCCCATGAAGTCTAGTAGCTACTGAAATTTGCATTAGAACACTACTACCAGTCAACCCCTTTCTGCTCTAAATATTTGTCAATACTGAGCTGAATGAATAAATACACTGAAAAACTTGTTACTGTGCTGGGGGGAAATTAAGTTCCCCACAAATGTAGCTGAGCTCAAGCACAGAGCATTTCCAAATTTTTTTCTGCATATATGCAAGTAATTCATAATCCTGTGTAAATCTAAATATTCAACTAAATTTAAAACTTTTTGAATCATTAGTATTAGTACATCCAAGTATTGATTCAGAGGAAATAAAAGTCTATTCTTACAAAACAGATCATTTCACTGTTTCCTGAACTCCTTACTGGCAAAGAAAGAAAATTAATCCATTTAATACAGTCACTGTGAATAGCTTTCTGCTACCATTTCTCCCAGAAGTCATATATACATAATGTATATCCTATTAATTAACTAGTCACTTCATTTCTTCAGTTTTTAGGCTTTCTACCTGCTGCTAATTTCAGTCCTCACTTGTGTCAACTGGGACTGGGATACTTTTCAAATGAATATAAGTAATTTCGTCTTCTGAGTCTAAACCTTTTCATAGTAAACTCAATGTTTTTAGATAAAATACAGTTTAACCTCGTGCCTTTAGAAATTGTTTTGTGTTCTGCATTAATATAGCCTATTTTTAGAAAAATTAATCAAAAAGTTCCTGATTACAAATGGTTGCAAAACCATCCTGTGGGAGCAAAAGGTACGCTTATGCATAATCTACATGGATCCTAAACATGTATATTTTATATATATATATATATATATATATATATATATATATGTATATTTATCTTTATTTTGTTTCCTTAAATGGTTATTGTAACAAGTGAGGTCCTTCTTTTGTGACAAAACGCGAAGTTACAATAGCAGCAAGCTGAAGTTGCCACTCACATAGTTAATACTGTGTCCTAAACCTAAGACTGATAACAACTCCTCTGTTAGCATCTCATTCTCTTCTTCTTCTTTCTTAAGACTTTTTCACAATGATATATAACCTTATGCTAGCTACATTTTATTTCACTTTTTTTGCTACGCATTCATTTTTCAGTTTTTAGAGTTCTAATTAGGATTCTATCACAGAAGCCACACTGGACCATCACATCACTACATCTACGGAATTCATGGACTACCATCTCTCACATCTAGGCAGCATCTATATGCAGGTAGAGTTGTCATGAATAAATCAAAATACTCTCAGTGCATCTGTTGGCAGAGCTCCTGAATATGTTGCTATGCAAAGTACAATAAGAAGAATAAGCTCTTATGCTTTGTTGGGTGGAAGCAGTGATATAGATGCAGTTTAGATGATATATTCAGACTTTTCTACTTTTGATACACACTGAAAGGGAGAAAGATATTAAGATAATTTCTAGCTATTACATTCCTCTTTTTTTCCTTCACTAGCATTGCTGAGGAGCACGACCTACTTTGTGTTTGATATTCTTGAACTTAATTTTTACTGGATAACTCTCCAGCTAGCTAAACACTAGTTCACACTGAATATGCCATGTATATATGTGCATGAGTATATGCATATGTATGCACATGTTGCCATATATACTATCACTGCATTAATAGAAGAGTTTTTTTAAGCATTCCAGTCAACATCCAGCATTAACTGGTTTTCTGTATTGGAAAATCTCTTAAGCCTCAACACATTTTAAAGTAAATGCATTATCTCCTACACAAAAGGCACTTTGTGCTTATACTTAAAGCAGAAAACAACTATATACAGAGAATATGTGAATAAGTTCTCTTTCGTTTCATAAACTAACTAGACAGATAGATAAGAACTAAGACAAAACTTCCAAGGGACTAAGTCAAGTCTCCAGAATTGCCAAATAACTGTCTTCTTCTGCTGGATATAAACTTCTGGGTATCAAGGTACTTCTGTTTACTGAAGAGGTCTTAACAGTTGTCCTGTTTAATGGAAATCATAAACCAGACTGTAACATTTCAATAAGATAATGAAAATAACAAATTCCTATTTTGAGGGCACTTTTTAAAATAATGATCATAGTTTTCCCGCTGCATGTGGCAGGACCTCACCACTTAGCCCACAGTACTTGAATTTGCTGGACTATAAAAATTGTCTCAAATCCATTCTCTGCATTGTCAGGAAGCAAGGGGCATCAGGAAGAAGGAAAACTGGAAAAGATCCAGAAGCAAATTGCTACACTCCATTTTTTATTGCCATCTCCCAGTGGCTGATTGTGTCTGACTGAAAACAAAAGCCTGTACATAGAGGTCTTCCCACTAGATCTCCCACCCCACACAATGCCTGCTGGCCTCTGGCTCTAGCCTTGAGCAGTAAGGAACTGATACACAGCAGGAAGCTTTTGATATGCGGCACAGCACACTATGAGATGGTGAAATGAAGATAGGATGGAGTTTTTAGGACCCTGGATAGGATATGAAGGGCCTATTTGCACCAAGAAACAAATGAAGCATAGTCTAAATTACTGCATGGTAGCACAAGAAAACCTTTGGACTTTTCAAAATCAGTTTAAAAACCTGAGCTCTCAACACTTACATTTCATTTGCTTGAAGATGGACTTGTTAGGCTCAAGCCAGTGCTGGAAAGGTAAAGCAGAGAGCAGAGGTTAATACAGATGGAAATAGACAAAAACATCCTTGTTTGTTACCAAAAATGAGAAGTAGGATTTTTGTTTCACTGAGACATACATAAAAGGGAAAAGCATGTCTAGACAAGAATTGCACTGTATAAGCACACTTGATGTTACTACTGCCTATAAGATAGATGTAGCTGATGTAGAAATAAGACAAATATTTCATAGACACATTTAAAGGTGACAGATTCTAGTTCTAAGCTTGCAGCAGATATATCAGTTTTGCACTTTAAGCCATTTTTTTCTAGAAAAACAATCATATTGGACAGTAGGACAAACTATTCAGAAATTTTAACAGGATCTGTTCATTAATTCTGTCTTCTACAGTTCTTATAACTAAAGCACATATAAGTACTGTATTCTCAGTCAAAACCCTCAAGACACAAGCAGTTGTTCTCTTCTAGCAATAACTAAAAATCTGAAGGGAAAAGGAGTGCATTTTTCCAGGAAATGTTTACAATATGAACAGTCAATGCTCAACAGAGAGATATGGATGCTTACTAGTAGGTGCATAACTTTCCAGGAAAGAGTGATAACAGGAATAGTTTTGGGGTTGTTTGTTTGTTTGTTTGTTACCCTTTTTTTTAACTATTATTTTATTTTCCTGGAAAATAAACTCATGTGCTTCTGTAAGGAAAAGCTAGGCTCACATTCTATCTAAGAGCCTTAGCACATCCCCTGCTAACAGTAGCTGAACCATTCAGGAGGATGTTTTGATAAACAAAAGAACATGCTGATATTCAAGTGCCACTTCTGACCACAGCCAATAGCTTTTGTACTAGGAGTTTTCCTGTAAGCAAAAAATCTTCATGCTAAAATGAGATTTGTGCTGCAGAAGCAGCTGGTCAAAAAGCATAGTATTCAGCTTTAATAAGCATAATCAAAACTGGAAGGCCTTGCACTGAGGGGGTTTCATTTTTAACCCTTTCATTCTAGCTCTAAAGTCCTATGGTTTACTGCAAAAAGAAAATCTAATATTTATTAAACCATAAGTAATACTTAAAATATCCTACATCAGCTACCATTTTTCCTCATAACTTATAATAATTCTTCTACAAAGAAAACCAAGGGTATATATTTTGTAGAGTTGTAGGAGCTGCCAGAAAATTATTATTTTTAAAATTATGACATCTCAAAAATTCAGTCTACGTCAGGAAGACTATAAATTAATTTTCTGAAGTAGACCTTACAATAAGACAAATACCTTGGAAAGAACATTTTCAAATCTCTGTAGTTTATATGGTTGCTTAGAAACTCCTGCATAGAGTTTACAGAAGTACTGGAGATAAGCACTGCAACATACTTCTGTTTGAAGCTCACCTATCACTGAGATACTGATATGGAACCCTGGTATTCAGAAGACAAACAGCACAAAAAAAAAAAAAACAACTCCAAACTTCAAACAACAACCACAACAAAAACCCCAACCCGTACCATTTTTTACCTATTTCCTTTCCCAGTATCTGTCTTTTTTTTGGAGAAAAGATGAAAGAAACAGAATTGAGGCAGCAATGAGTGTTTCACTGATCTACTAGAAATACCTAGCTCATTTCATTCCCTTTTTAGATCTTACATATACATTATTGATATATTTCATTCTGAATAATGGGTAGTGAGTGTTGATCATAAAAAGGTAAAGGCAATCTCATTTAAGAAACCCTATACAGTCTGCACAGCTTTATAGATACATGATCCAGAATGAATTCACACAAGACACACAGGTATGAAAATCTTCTTTCCTTAACCTCTTCACACTCACTCTCCACCTTTACCAGGCTCATGGCAGTCCTATTTGAAGATTCAGACAGCAAAGAGTCAATTAAACAGTGAGTCATACTGTACTGCTCCCAGGAAACTGAGAGTTTAGAGGTATTCACTATTTTCATATAGCAGAAGCACAACACAATTATTTTGATATTTTTTGAAAGACCAATCTGAAATATTAGCAGAGACCAGGTCAGCATTTAGGGCGGTTTGAAAAAGTCAGTTACCTAATCTAGAAAGTCAAAAGTAAAAAAAAAAAAAAAACAATTTGCAAATATAAACCCCTCATAATTCACAATATGAACAATGAAAGAGGGGAAACATGGATGAAATTCCCCATTCAGTTCACCAAACCCCAGGAACGCAGATTTACCTAATATGTCCAAAAGCATGTTTCACTAAGACCTGACTTCCATGGGTTAAAAACCAGTTGAAAAACACTGAACAATTAAGCAGTGAACTTGCACCTGGAGGTCATGGTACTGATAGCACTTTTTAGTAGCTCAGATTTCTGTGGTGACCTTGTCGTGGTGAAAGATTGCAAATGTGTACACAATTTAGCTGAATCTTCCAGAACACTGATCAGTTACTTTACAATTTGTGGAGATTTTTAAAGACACAGCAATTAGGTGCTTAATGCTGTCTGACTGTCAAGGGAAGATAAACGTCTGCTCATTGCTAATACTTCTGAAAATAGCCACACCTATATTTGTTTGAATATTTCAATTTGAGTTTTAGGAAAGATTTTCCCCTGAGTACCTACTTATCTTCCAGCCTTACAGCACTGACTATTAATAATTAATACCTGTGCTTTATCTCTGCTATAGAGTATCCAGGCTATATTTATTCCAAGATTAATTAGCTGTTATAGCTAGGACCAGATTAAGGTTCCCATAAATCAATCAAAGGGTTTCTGCAGAAACTTTAAATTGGAAAGCATGTGGTTTTGCAAAATGCTTTTCTCATGTAGCAATACTTTTTTTTAACAATTTTCCCGAAAAAGTAAAAAAACAATATCTGATGAAAGGAAAACAAAACATTTTGAGTTAGCTTGTCAGGACAAATTTTAGAAGCATTTTACATATTGAACAGCAAAGAAATGTCATTAATGCTGTATGTCACTCTGCCTTATGGGAACAGTCCATATGGGAACAAGAGTGTTTTCCACTCTTTATTGTAAGACTAACACTTCATAAGACAAATAAATCAAACAAACAAAGGTAGTCAGACATTAAATTAGAGCTAGATACAAGAATCTTTTATTCCTCTACTGTAAAATGTGCAAATTAGGAGAGAAACAAACCTCCAAAACTTTTATACAGTTTCATTTTTGCCTCATGTATTTGACAATGTAGTCCATAAAGGCTGTTTTAATTGGATGATGGCCTACAATTTCAAACCAGCCTGGCTTTATACATGATTTTACTTAACAATTATCAGAAATAATTTCTGCAGGGGCTGAACCTCTTGTTTCATTAAAAGCATGTTAGCAACGTGGTTGTTGCCCAATGGGGAAGAAAAGACTTTAATCCTAATCCAGCTAACCCATATTACCAAGGATCCTCAGAGGACAATCATGTTCAGCACTACTAATTTCTAATCTTTTTTCCAAATGAGGTTTGGGTGGCCACTGGGTATCTCAGTGGTCAAGATAGATGTTTTCACAGAAGCAGAAGAGAAAGATATTCAGAGATCCTGAAGGTCAGTTATGGGATAGCTAACGAGTCTTGGTGGTTCAAGTGGCAATGGTGAGTAAGTAAACTATTATGGGTATCACTTTTGGTGCTGGAATCCTAAAATATGCTGAGAATTGCCTTCTGACTAAGATTTCATTGCGATTGCATGCTGCGTTTCAGACTGGTGCTATCTTTACTTTGTAAATAGAACCTTCACCTCTGATCAGCCTTTAAGTGGCACTGAGTAGTCATTAGCGAGGCCAGGTGTGTTCTTGCTTACCCACAAATTCTGAGCAGCTGATGTGGTATCAGCTTTCAGAGCAAATGGTGAGCAAGCTCATGGTGAGCAAGGTCACCCTGCAAGGGTAAAAACACTATTTTGGAAAGTCAATTTAACTCCACGAACACTGATGTGCTTTTGGGAAAGGGATTTCAGCCAACAACTTGTTTCAAACAAAGCCATTCACTGAGATGCTCTGAGAGGACTGAGCGTGGTCTCAACACAGCACAGGGTTAAGGGTTTAGGAATAAGAAGTGGTGAGGAAAGACAACATAGTCATAGAATCATAGAACATCCTGGGTTGGAAGGGACCTTAAACATCATCTAGCTCCAATCCCCATACTAGGAATACCTTTCGCTAGACCAGCTTATTTAGACCTCTGTCCAACCTGGCCTTGAACACTTCCAGGGACTGGGCATCCACAACTTCTCTGGGCAACCTGTATCATTGTCTCACCAAACTCAAAGTCCCTCCCTTCCTCCAAGCCAAGAGGCTTTTTGATTTAGTTCCCTGAGAAGCAGTTATGAAGGGGCAATCAAAAGTGGCCAAATATTGTGAATATTTAAATCTCCCTTGCAAGCAATACTTAGCCAAATCCTAAGATGTCCACACAGTAAAACTGAACCAGAAGAACCTGCAGATGTCACAAGAATATTCTAGTCAGATCTATTTCAGATCCAGGACTGGATTTGAAAACTTTGTTTAATGGACAGAAGACAGCAGAAGAATGGAGATATGCATGGAAACTCTGCTAGAAAAGTAATAAAATTAACTTTATTTAAACTTCAACCCTGTATTAATCTTGAAAATTAATACCTAACCTCTTCCTTCAATGGAGAACATAATTAAAGTAAATTTTCTTTAGCCTCGAGGCAGTGACTTGGACTAGGTTACAGCCTGGGAAAACAAAACAAAAACACAACAACAAAACCAAACAATAACAACAACAACAAAAAGCCATGAGTAATAGTATCCAAAGCTCATGGAAGCTCACAGAGGGAAATTAATTGGGTGCCCAGTCTATACAGGCACAACAGATGCCAAATGACCCAGGGCACACTGCATGTCTCCTTCTTCATGCGCTGAGCCTGACACCATTTTTTCATGGTTTTAAGAACCTTTATAAGAACCTTTATACCAAGAATACCAATGTTGTTCTGGTGTAGCAACAGAGCTGCTCCTCTGTACTGTTCCCAAAATCAGGGCACTGACTCTGTTTAGTGGTATGCTAGGCAGGAGCAAACAAGGTACATCACTATCACAAAAATTAATCTGATCCAGAAATAGTAGCATATACTAGAACAGCATAATTTGTATGATTCTGAATTGGAATATATTAAATAAATTTCCAAATTATGCCTCTGTTAGTCCTTCCACACTAAAATATTCAGAGAAACTCCTATATGTTGGAGAGCTCAACTTACCCATAAACTCTACATTAACTGAACATCAGGCCATAAATTCTGCATATATTGTTGTAAGTATGAGCCACATCTGCTCAAAGACAACAGGTTCAAAACTGACTGGGAAAAAAAATCTTTGTTTTTATCAAAATACCTTGCAAAATGGTTTATTTTACAAGTTTACTAATCTTCACACAAAATATTTCAGTTAGTAGTATTTCTGCTGAATTAAGCATATATAAATATATATATTCACTACATACTAATATTCATTTCGGTCCAATTCGTGTTCAGTACATGAATGCAACTTGTCTGGTAAAAGCAAGCTGCCATTTAACTCAGCACTTTTTCCCTGAAAATGGACTGAAGCAAACATCTGGAAAAAGAAAAAGAGCAGCAGCTCCCATGGTGCTCACTGGGCTTTTTACACAATCCTCCATTACAATTCATTTGTAAGTCATTGTATACTTTCTCTAATTTGTCTAAATTCCTATTTATACTTTTTTCATCCTTTTGACAGCTACCATGGATTTTATGACTGGGTATGATATTTTGAAATTATTTCTCAATATCAATTGCTTTATAGTTTATTTGCATTTCAGTTCTGTTGTAAGAATTACAGGGCATTTCATTCACTTCTTCCGAGGCATTTTACGTCATATCTTTCTCATCCACTTTTGCTCATTCTCTTGCTCACTCATTCTCTCTCACTCACCTCTTCTCATAGCTATATCATTCTAGTCTAATCCATTTCTTTTTGTATTAAATCCTTTCCTACTTGACATAATTCTCATGACCTTCTTGGTTCCTTTTCTAGTCCTATTATATTTTTTTTGAACCAGCATGACCTGAACTGCACACACCAAACAGTGTCATAGCAAGGCTTCATGCAAAAGCATGTAACTTCTGTGATAACATTGTCCTGGAGAAAAGATTCATATGCATGGAGAAGGACTAAAACTTTTTATTCATCTGTGGCTCTGTCACTTTACTGTTCAGTTTGTAATACTTCTGCTCTACCACTTCAAAGAGAGTAAAGAGCTTCCAGACAGATCTCTTCATGTAGCTGTATAGAGCCTTATGACTCATTACATAAAGATATAACTTCATTAAACTGAGTTTGCAAATTATCTGATGTATCTTTCTCTCAACCTTCACCATCTTCAACTTAGGTTATGAGATTAAAAATATATTCTGCCCAGGTAAATTGGAAGTGATGTACTTTAGAATGCAAATGGGTCTCCCCATCAGCCTTACTACTGAAATAAACATGCAATCTGACAAAAAAGCTTTCTCTATTTAGAATAGCCCAGCAGTTTTTATCATGTTTAAGCTTGAAAGCAAAATTAGAATTGTATCTTTGACAGTTCTTTAGAGGGAAACTGGCAGGCATATCGACAAATCCATACTGCACAGTGTCATCTTTCTGCCAATGTACCGATCCAGGCTCTGCACTCTGGGAAAGTCAGAAAATCCCGATGTACTCAGAGCCACCATTCAAGATCAATTGCACAGAGGGAGTGTATTCACAGAGCAGTTTCACCGATTCAGAAACTTTGTTTTCATACTGCCAGGCATACACGCACGGAGCTAAAACCACTGCACTGCTGTGCTGCTCCCAGATAGCCCTGCAGCACATCCACATGACAGAGCATCTTAATGTTTTAAGCCTCAAATGTTTCTACAGTGGCAATTTAGACTTCACAGTTGCTTCAGGGTCCTACAAAGCCTTTTCATAACACTTCCAACCTATCCTATGGGTACCTTCAAAGTATTTCTGTCTAACTACCACCTCATACTTTCCCTCTCAAAAACATAATCATAAGCATGTGTTCAGACCAACCCACTGGGGGTAAAAAAAAGGAAATACATACTTCCAACTTTAAATCACTGCTCAGGTGTCCTCCTGAAGAGACTTAAAGAACATATTTCAGCACACTAACATGTTCCTTTAGTCCAATCCTCCATTTCCCTCAATATAAATGACCTCCAACAAGGTGTCAGCTCTAGTGACAAATGCTGAACAGATGCATTATATCATTCTATTCTCATCTCATACCAGTCCAAAAAAACCCCACAAAATAGGGGTGTTCAGTCAGCCCAGGGTATCTGGCACAGAATGAACCATTCTGCATTTCCTCGAGGGTAAGAGTGTGGTAATTGGCCCCAATATAATATCTAATACATTAAAATATACCAGTAAGAAGTTCCTTGAATAGGAGAATCACTAACAGCTCTTCCAGCTGTGTTTGAAACTACTAAAAAGCGCAAGCTCCAAATGATGGTTTCTGGGTTCTTACAGTTTCTCTGTTTCAACTACCTCTAGATTTCCTGGAGTAGGTTTGCTCTACATTTCCCACAGTCAGAATAAAAGTAGGGGTTTAACCACCATATTGCAGTTTACCTGTATGTAACCATATGGGAACCTAACATTTGAGAACTGTATAGAATCGCAGAATCATCAAGGTTAGAAGAGACCTTTAAGACCATCCAATCCAATCATCCATACAGCACTGCCACTGTAACCCCTAAACCACAGTACCCAGTGCCAGATCCAGATACCTCTTGAACACACTGAGAGATGGTGACTCCATCACCTCCCTGGACAACTTATTCCAATGCCTGACCACCTTAAGAGTGAAAAAAATTTTCCTAATATCTAATCTGAATCTTCCCTGTCTCAGGTTAAAGCCATTTCCTCTTGTACTCTCACTACAGACACTGTAGAAGAGACCAGCCCTTGCCTCACTACGATCTCCTTCCAAGTAGTTATAGAGAGCATCAGGTCCCCCCAACCCTCCTCTTCTTGAG
This sequence comes from Empidonax traillii, assembly GCF_003031625.1. Lineage (NCBI taxonomy): Eukaryota > Metazoa > Chordata > Aves > Passeriformes > Tyrannidae > Empidonax > Empidonax traillii. The sequence continues at coordinate 996,951 of NW_020955199.1, forward strand.
GCTAAACAAACCCAACTCCCTCATCTGTTCCTCACAAGACATGTTTTTGAGACCTTTCATTAGCCTCATTACACTTTGCTGAACACACTCCAGCACTCCAAAGGCCCTTTTTTAGTGAGGGACTCACAACTGAACACAGCACTAGATGTATGGCCTCATCGATGCCATATACAGGTGGATGGTGACTTCCCTAGTCAAATCTGACCAAAACTGGCTTAAAAAGTTATGACACCTGAGAGTTGGGGAGAAAGGCAGTGTGATCCCATATACTTAGTTTTCTCAGAAATCCATATGAAAAAATCAACAGTTAATATACGAACATTAGGAACTCCTTTGTTCCCAGTGGAGTATCATTACACATAAAGTGGCATACTGCAATTTACTGCATACTACTAGTACAGTCCTGACATTTTTGAATCTGTCCTAAGGCACAGTTTCCTTGTGAGAACATCCAAATGTGATGCTAAAAGATAAAACAGCAGATATGATGTAGAACCTGGAGTCTTTAACTGCTAGATAGTTTGATGTCATTGTCATTGTTACTCTCCCGTATATCCAAAGATATGAAAAAAGCTGCCATACTTTTGTGTCTCCCAGGGTTTCTTTTCTGCTGTAGAATAGAAAATGTAAAACTATAGAAAATTTTTTAAAGTTTAAGTATGCCCAAAAGATATACACATATTTACTTACATAATAGGAAAGAATTGTTATAAAAGCAGCACTGGGAGGAAAGAGTATATATATTAAAACTTACTTGAAACATTTACTTAAAACTTACTTTTGAAACATTTCATTTAAAGCATCTAAAATATTAAAACAGTTCATTTTTTAAATTCTCAAACTCAGTCAAACATTTCAATGCTTCTAAGTCAATATGCTACATTTTGGTAGCATACTCTGAAAGAAGACATCTATGGTGAAATAAAGCAGGTATTTTTGCCTGCTTGAGCTCCCTCAATAGATTACAAAACAAAGGACTGTAAATTAGCTTTTGCAGCAACTCTGAAAGCTTTCCACAAAAAAATTTACATAAGAATAAAAGGGATAAAGCATCACTAATAGACTAAATGCCAGCAGGAGTAAATCTGCATAATATTTTATATATATATGTATGTATGTGTGTGTATGCTATATAATAATATACTATTATGTCATGTAGCTTAACTAATTAAAGACGCAATCAAGAATAATTCACTGAAAGCCAGAATTAAATGCATGATTTTGGCAGTTTTATTTGGAACCATTGATATAGCCCTTTCTGTACAAAACCAGACACTATACAGTTGCATATAAACTACTGCAGAGGCATTCAGCACTTTCAAGAAACTGGGCAAAGCAACATGAGTAGTACACTACCTACATCAGAATCAATATTAAGTCTCCTAAAAAACAGTTATGCTTTCTGGTTGCAGGTCCGATTACATATTGTTTGGAAGAACCCTCAGAAGATGGTGACTGGTCTCTATCTTTGTCAGTGTTTAATATAAATTCCTTCCATAAAATTACAGAGAATTCTCTTAAAATTATTATCTCCATATCTTCTCAGCCTTTGTTTTCATGCACTAAATGGGTTATGTCCTTCTTAATATCATCTCATAAACAAGCTCTCCATTCTCTTTATATTTCTTGTACTGCTTCTCCTTCTTTCCTCTTTTCCTCCTCAGTTATACTGATCTTTCTTAAATGCGGATTTCTAGATCAGAACAGTAGAGTGTGCTGAGTTCTTAAAGTCTTTTTCTGAAGCGTAACTTTTTCTAAGTATTCTGACTTAAAAAAAAAATCAAGGTTTTTACTAAAACAACCCCTTTGCTGTTAAGTAAAATAACTTTTCTGTAGCTATTTTTGAGTGATGTCAGAGAAAGGCCCAACAGTAGTATTCATTAAGTTCTACCTAATTATGGGAGTCCCTGGTGGTCTAGAGGTTAAGGACGCGGCGCTGTCACTGCAGAGACCCGGGTTCGATTCCCGGTCGGGACCACTCCCCGGGCAGATGGAGCTCGTTAGCCCTGTAAGGCAATCCATCTACGTCCTGAGGACCTCGCTGCCACCGTCCAAGCGTGCTTGGCCCCGGCAGATGAACCTTAGGATTAAAGGGTGGGCTCAGTTCCGCGCACACTGTGTCTCACCTAAAAAATCCAATGCGCAGGCTGGAAGGTGGAAAGACCTTCCCCGGATCTTTGTTCGAGAAGACTGGCCATTACCTAATTATAGTCTAATCTAGCACTCCACCTAATTTTTCCATGAATTCCAACCAAGTGAACACCTCTATAATTGTTATGAGTGTGAAGAATTAAGAACACTGGTCAGAATAGCTGCTAATTATTTTCATTTTAAAAGGGGATTGCAATGGAAATTATTTGCTGCAGCTTTGCAAAGCAGTTGGAATTCTATAAGATCGGGCTGATGGTGATTCCAAATTCTGGTGCTTTTTGATAAAGCTAATTAGGCTGCAGCAAGAGATATCCAGCAAAATAGTTTTTTCTTCTTATAACAGTTTCAAACTGGTGATTGTTTCCAGTTGATCCATTAAATGCCAGTATATGTCCCCAAGATATTTAAAGTCATATCTAAGTCTTAATCTTGGGACCAGCAGGATGACACAGTAAAGAAGCAGGTCTGAATATCAGTCTGAAGGCTTCTCCTTCCTATGTTGACCACACTTAAACAGGAAAAACCATCTGAAGCCAAGCAGGGCATAGTGGTAGCAAATCCCCTATAAACTGTCACCTGCAGGACCACCTTACACCTAGGAAAGATGACTAATCACTGCCTACACAAACGCCTAGAGCACAGGCCTATACTTTTTATTGCACAAGTACAAAGATGCTCACAAGGAGAACCAACCTGACAAATCCCACACAACTTGACAAATCATGTCTGTTTTGTGTATTACAGATTATAAGTCCCTACAGCCTGTGATGTGGAACACAATTTCTATTTTTAGTTGTTAAACTTAATAGGATTTTTGCCTACATATCTATAGAGTTTGCCAGCATACTCTATAGAAAACTAAAAATCCCAAATTCCACTGCACTGCCAGAGCCTAGGGCTACTCTGCGTAAACTCTGATTCATGCTTGTAGATCATTTCTAGCTCAAGTGCCCAGGAGAACTACGCAAATCAGAATGTATCAATTTACCTGAAACTAAATAGATTAACTGAGGAAAAAATTAAATTAATAATGACACTTTAGGAACATCTTCAGATTATGACCAGACTATAAATCCTTAGAGATACATAACTTTATGTCAAAATTTACATGTTTATTGAAAAAAAATCAATTTAGCATTACTTAAAGCAAATGTAGTCGGAGATCATATACATACCCTCTGCTTCTCAGGGTCAACATATCGAATGCCAAAATAGTCTTTTTCCAGCAAGCTGTAATAGTTGCAGATGTGATCTATAAGAAACTGACCTTTGGTTTCCCTCTGTAAAAAGAGAAATAATCGATACATTATGTTGAGTTTTTTGAACTTGCTGTCTACAAAGTCTAATCAAAGTGTCAAGGCAAATGGCACAGGAAATTTGTTGTTATTCAGATGAGGACAAGGATTGAAGCATTTATCTTCTATAAATTCATTATCAATACACTCTGCATATTCACAAATTGATTGGTTAAGAAAATATCTTTACTACTCCTACCTCAGGAAAAACCCATGCTGCTCTAATAACCACAAATTTATAATACTTAATATATTACTAGTAACCATATTTCCAGCTGATGCTCTGACAGATACTCATTTACATATAAAATTTCAAAACAGTGTGTGGGATTTTTTATGCCCCAAGTTTCTACGCAGTTTTGATAGTGAGTACCTTACTGGACCTTTATATGGTGCCCACAGAAAGACAGACCTGATCCTTAATTCTCAGTTAGGACAAGAAAAAAATGTCCAAATGACTGAAAGAGATGTTTTTCATTATTTATTTCTGCTTTCTTTAATGTCAATACTGTGTTTCATTTCTCCTTTATCTACTGCCTAATATGGAGATCCTATAGGAATTTTCACATTTCTTCTTATCAGCTGATGTGTGCTGATGTTGGTTTTTTTTCTGAATTCTGATTTGAGTCAAAGGGCTAAACATTTTTGCCTGAAACAGCCCATTGCAAGCAGACAAAGGTGCTTTACCATGCAGTAGCATCAGGTCTCTGCATTTTTTTTTCCTCTATATGTCTACCCTGGTCTCACACTTTTGTGTGAGATACCTTTGCTGTGGACCAGGTAATGAGTTCTATCCTTAGCTGAGATCAAACAATTTGAACTTAGGTCTTTAATGTCTGGTGAATAGAAACTACACAGGGCATGCAATCATGTTACATAAAAAAATATTACTTAATTAGCCTTTCTTTAAAAACAGACAATTTAATCCATAAACAGGATGGCAAGCAAAACAGAAGAGGTAGCTTTTGTATTTCTCAAGGTACTTTACAAAACTGGATATTGTTATCATCATCATTTCATGTAGAAGCAGTTGAGGCAAAACCAGCTCCATCACCTGCCCATGACACTCTAAAGGCCAGGGAAAGCAATGGCCTCAGGTCCACCACTCTCTGGTGAGACTTACTGCTTGCCACAGAAAAAATGAGATGTGCTTCAAGACTGAGGAGTTTGAAGATAACACAATAAGTGAACTAATGCTTTGTTTTCTTATCTTCACAATTAATAAGGAATTCTGACAGGGACAGCATTGCTTGTCTTTTTATTTCCACCACTAAACAAAGAGATAACTAATAAAAAGCACCGACAGTTAAGCCATTGACAAAGAGCTGCACTGCCCTTCCAGTGTGCCAAGACTTCCGTGGGCATCTCATTCCCTGCCATAAGGACCTTCTCTCCTCTTGAATCCACTTCCAGACACAATAGAATTACTAGTTTCTCTACAGATTTTTTTATCCTACATGTGGAGGCCTCAGCTTCAATTCCTAATGGTTAAGCCATCTACTTCCACTAATCCTATCTTTTTCCACCTTCTATCTCCTATATGTTTAGCCCTCACTAGGTCCTGTACTCTTCCATACACTGCTTCTTGCCTGAATTTCTCTTGCCTTGTTTGCACCATAGTATTTCTATAATTTATTTGCCTATTTTTAAATAGACATTGTCAAAGGATATTAACCCAACCTGTCCATTCTGTGCATGCTCATGCAACCTCATCCTTGGCACCGTGCACTGCTACCTTTTTCCATGTTACATAGCTGCAAAGGTCTGCTTCTGTAACTGTCTCCTTTCAGCCTTGAGAAATTTAAAAATTAATTTGTTTGCCATTAAGAGTGGTTAACAGATACACTGGCATTTATTTGGTAATGTACCCACTTACAAGCATTGAACAGCCTAGTGACAACATAGAGAAAACTTTCCTCAGAAGGCAAAGTCTTACCAAAGACTGAAAAGTGAAAAAAGAAAACTGTCACTCTCTGTGGCTGACAAAAAAGGTCTACATTTACACAGTCACATCTCAATGAACTGTTTTCTAACTGAAAAGCCTATAAATGTCTGTAAAGTTTTGTGACTATGAGAGATCATCAAAATATTAAGACAAAATTGCAGAGTGACATTTCATTACAGAGACAGAAGAAAAAATTATGAACACACATATGACATTTAAGTTGTACATACTTTTAAGATTAATCTATTGCAAACTAAATAGAACAGGGAAATAACAGCTATTGACTAAGGTACAATCAAACATGAAACCAGATTTTACTGACAACTGCACATGAAACAAATCCAGGTTTTAAAACATTGTAAATGAAGAAACCAGACTAATTGTATTTTCAAGTGACATTAGAGGATGTTAGTGGAAGAACAGTCAGCAATACAATCTTCTTATTTCTACAGGTTTGCACTCTAATCTGTTCATTTTAAAAGCCTTTGTTTCATTAAATAAGTTCTTTGAGTTCCTGAAGAAACTGATAGAAGACTATGGCAAGTATAGTATTTTCAATTCAGTAACAATGTTCCCTTTCTAAAAGGAATTGATGCCCTAGTTTTCTTACTTGGAAGATAGACGATGGAAATAAACCAAACAAAAAAGAGCAAATGAAAAAAAGCCTCCAAGCTAAATTCATGCTCCAGGAATCTTTAAGGCTGCCATAGATAAATAAGAGAGACTAGTTAATAATCTCACCCTTGGTTAGTATACACATCATTTCACTACCAGATAGTAAAAAATATTCAAGATGTATAAAAGCTGCTAAATTGGCAAATACATAATGTAATTAGTGTTTTCATAAGAAATACTGTTGCAAACATTCCACTCTCAATGCTTTTTAAATACCTGAAATTTGAAAAAGCTCAGATCTTAATTGATCCACGGAGGAAAATACTTGGAACACAGCATGTCAAGTCCAAGTTCATAATACATTGTTTGACAAGAAGGATGGGCAATGGCTGCTGATTTTGTTTTCTGCATACAGCATACATAAACATTTTCTACAGTTCTCTAACAATGCTCCAAATTCTCTTGAGCCTTAGAATCTGATGATCTTTCTCCTCCTGTATTCTTATTACATATTACTACATATTACCATACTACAAAAGAATATATTAAATTCAAAGTTTATTCTCAATTGTGAAAGATTATGGATAAATTAAATTAGAAACTGACAGTCATCCACAAGAGAGCAGAGGAATGGATTTAGGTCACAGAATAATGAATATAAAACATTGCCTGAAATTTCAGACAGTTGCCATGTAGCTTTCCAATTAAGCAATCCTTAAAAAACAAACAAACAAACAAACACAATCCCCAAACCTTTCTATATCAAAAAAATACTCTGCAGCAATTCAGAGAAATACTTTTAATACCACATTTTTGGATGTTTTTCAGAATATGGAAAAATTATATCATTAAAAAAGTGCCATTATTTTCAAACACTACTGAAACATGTCAGCCACAAACAACAGGAATCTAAGAGCAAAAATGAAGTCATACTTCTAAAATTTTCACTGCTTGAACCTTTGATAATTTCACCACAGCTCATGCAGAAGTCACAACTACTCTCCAATACAGAAGAATGTATACAGGCAGAAACAAGAGTCACAAAAGTATGTGAGCAAGAGATAGAAAATGTCCTGGATTGTAGTCAGTACAATATTTTCAATGAAAGAATGCCGTGTTAAACAAGCCACCAATTAAGTCCATTAATTCAAATATATCTATCTCAATTGAGATATATTTTCCTTCTGATTTTTGTAATCTATACAACAGCTTTAAACAAAGTCCTATAATGTGGACATTTCACACACTCAACAGAAAAATAGGCTTTTGTAGATTCCTATAAATAATTTCAGGAATTACTCCCTGATTTGTTTAGATAAAGTGGCACAGACGAGATGAGCATGTTTTTCCTAAGGCTGCATTTGAATATCTGACCTTAATACCACTAAAATCCCACAACAAACCCCAACACACATGCAAGGGATATAATGCCATGTAAATGACAAAATCCCTGAACACAGAAGGTCAGCTTGGAAATAACTGTTAAACTCTGCTTTTTAAGCTGGATCAAAAGTTTTCTATTGAAGCATATACACATCAAACTAAACTAGCAGAAGCTGCTGTAAAAGAATTAAGAAGAACAAGGGACATTCTCCACTCCAACAAGACATGAAAACATGCTTATACAGAGTCTTCTATTGATGGACTCACAGGAAAACCTGAGTTTCTTCCTTTGCTCTGGAAACTGAGTAAGACACTGCATAAATGCTTCATTTTACCTACCAGACACTCTTATTACAGCTTTCATTTCTTCAACTCTGCAAATTTATGACTGAGTAACCCAATTCCTTGGTAATTTCTCTGCTATAGAGAAACTAATCCAAGCGACCTTTGTCACTGTTGAGCAGTTAAAGTCTAACATTATCCCCATCTCATGCTTGCTGATTTCTTATTTTTATTCCTAACTTCTTTATGTAACTTAAAAAAAAAAAAAAAAAAAGGGAGAGTGTATCATGTTCTGTCAGTTTAGCCATTCTCCAGTGATGTAAAATGAGACCACAAAACATTTGTGACTGCTTCACAAACCTGAAAGTGAGAGGAAAATCATTTATAACAGTTTCAGAACTTACATTCAGTGAAATGTCTTTCTTATTTGCATTTGCTTCACTGTGGAGTTGTGTCTATTTATCTTAATGTCGTCACAAGGAAGAGCAAGAGTCACAAGCAGATTAAACACAACGCTACTGCTCTGTTATCTAACCACTGAAGTCCTGCCAGCTGTGCTTATCTCTGTCAGGAAGCCACTGACATTACTAAGAAGCAGTGCAGAGTCATAAACACAGTATTTATTTGTACTGGGGATTTCAATACTCATCCCATAAGTGTCTTTACTTGTGCGAACAGTTCCCAACAGTGACCCTCTGTGTAAAGCTGGTCACATATTTAAGTGCTTACTTGAGTGTAAAGCCACTCAAAAAAAAATTAAAAAATAAAAAATAATACCACATATATATAAAAAAAATTTAAAACCACAGTTAATCCAGCATTTCTGTCTAAATAAACAGAAAGTCAGGCTCTCAGGCAAGGCAATCATAGTGTCTGATTTTTTTATTCCTGTTTTCTTTAGTGATTAACATATTTTGAAGTCCTGTGGATGTAAAAGAATTAAATACATGTATTCAAGAACAACCATAATAACGCCATAGAATTAAAACCAACAAAGTCAGAAAAATGGACAAGTGCGTCTAGGGCTAAAAAAAGCAATTCAAAAAGCATCTTGACCCACTGGAAACTGAAATAAATAGTTCTGTTGAAGATACTTAACAAAAATTATAAAAAAACAGCAGAGATAAACTGTGTCTTTGACTGCCACATCTCATATTTCTGAATTCTCTTTGGATATCCTCTTCCAGTGATGAGATCATATTTCTTCTAGGCTTTTCATGGGAGAAATAACTTGAATCCCAATAGGAACACATCTTCCATTTCATTGACAATTATTCTATAGCTCAGTATGGGGGTCAGCTCTCATGCACAGAAGTATAGCAATAAAAGGTCATCTGGGAGCAACTCTCTGCTCATGTCAGTTTTGAGACAGCTGTCATCACATTTGCATTTGTTTCCAGTGGCACAGCAAAAAAGTTCACCAAGCATCACTTTTGGAGTGGGGATGTACCATGAAAGTGGGACTCATTTAACATCAATCCTTCGGAGCTAAATAGGGAGCAGGGCTGAGGGTAAAGAGAAGGAAAGCAATGCCTGAATTTCACTATATCTTCTAGATGAATTTCTAAGTTCTGCTTGAATAGCAACATCAAGAACAGAATCCTCATTCTGCAACAACCAAAAGCAGCGAGGTGGAATAGGCTTAGCTCCAAGCTGGCAACACTGGGCCATCCCTAACCCTGACAACCTTCAACACAATGTGCAAATTTCTTATGCTCTATGGATTTATGCATTCACTGAAACTACAAATTACAGCAAATACTCACAAAACAGATATACAGACAAGTTCTTTGCCATTTTGTTCCATCTTTGGAAACAGCAACAGGAATACCTGAAGAAGTTTCACAAGAGCTAGATATTGCATAATGCCTTCGAAATATAAAGAGCAATATGCATGTTTCATTCTTCAACTAAAATGTTATCACTTTTTAAAAGGGATTCCTCTCATAATCAGCAACCTATTTTAAAGTGTTTGAAAATTTACCTGAAAAGTTTTCTTAATTGTAAGAAAAGCTGGGTTTACTTTATTTTTTTTGTTTGTTTTTAAAGTTACAAAATAAAAATGGTAACAAACTTTTGTTGGAAAAGAAAATCCACAAATTGGAACTGGCAGATTTTATTTTAGAAACAAAGTGTTTATCTCAGATCTTTTTCTTTTGTTTACAATGAGGAATCAATTCTATTTCTACAGATCTGAATTAAAGGGGAAAAAACCAGTGATGATGATTTTTAATGAAAAGCACAAAACATGACATTGCAATAAGCTAGCTGGCATTTACTTAATTGTAATAGTCCTCATCCACACATTATTATGTATTAATTACCTCTTGCAAAGCATATATTTCATGCTATAAACTAGTTAATAGCTATATAGGTATTACTTGTCATGATTTATATCAACATTGTAGGGAAGGATGGATTTTTAAATTTGCCCCTTAGTACTTTTTGTTATGTATAAAAGTATGTGAACACATGAAAGAAAGCATTAGAATTACTGCCTGTTTTATTTCATAGTAAATTTAGCAGCCAGTAATGATAACCTTTCCCCACAAAAATGGGCTCTAGTTTTTGGTAATCTGGAATGGGTATTGAAGAATATAATTTTTACAAATATATCAGTCTTTAAACTAAAATTTCTAAGCCCCTATTTATCAGTTAAGCCCCATTTGTTATATATTAATAAAAAGAATTAAACTTAAGGGAAAAAGAAGCCACAAATGAGCCTCTGTCTACTCTTTTGTTCGGGCAACATATATATAAGTGCATCTCAAAAATAAAAGAGAAAGGAAAGAAAAAATAAGAATGTCCATGCTGGGAAGAAAATAAGGGGTGAGCAATTTCAAGGCTGTATGTGTGAATGCAGCTGTAGAAACCCTGTCAATCTTTAATGATACTGCATGGCTAAATGTACACAGCATTGAAAATTTACTCAGAAATAACTGCTCCAATGAGGTTAGAAACATGCTTGTCAAATTCCTCTAATGTGATAACTCAGTTGGGAAATGAAGAGGATCATTTGAGGTAATTTACTTTTCTTTAGTTTTGCACTATTTTCTTGCAACAGATGGGCAGATTTGTCCATAAAAGAGCGTATTTTTACCCTCTCTTGAATTAGAGGTTATTGTATGAGGATAGTGATTCAATAATTAAAGATGAAGGGGTAAAAGAGATAAGTACACCACAGAAAAAAAACCAGTCTCACAGAATGGATACTATTCTAAAGGCAAAATACTATGGAAAATGAAAATTTTATTCTACTATGCAGCAAAACCCAGGCAGCAGGAGTGAAGACAGGTAACAGTTTTTACACAAACAGTTCTTGACCTCAGTGCTGTTCTGCAATTACTCTGACCTGTGAGTAAATTGTAAAGGATCAAAATAAATATTTATAGTTCACATACTGCAGTTCTCAAAAGTCTCCACCAGTCTGGCAGGCAAGCACTGAAGAAACCACAAATGTGAGATTCATTTACAGGGCTCATCATCATTTTCTGTCCCTCTGCACATGGGCAATACTTAGCCATTCAGGTTCTGTGTCTCTGAAGTGGCAGCCTCACAGAAGGCTTGTAGCATTAACTGCTCACTTCTGGTAAGAGCTTCCATTAGCACAGCATTTTTTATGCCATCTGAGGCACTATTGATTTCTTAAAAGGATTTGAGTCTTTCTGTCAACAAATATATCACTTTATTCAATACCGATCATTGTTCTGCAAAGCTAACTCTACTTTCTCCCTTGCATCCTTGACATCATACCACATCTAGGAAAGTGGATGAGAGATTTCAAGGATGACTTCTCAGCCCCCAGCTACAAAGCAACCTAAAAGCCAAATCAGGATTTTGACAAAATTACTTAATGTCCCTTAGTACAGATAATGGTCAACAATCCCCTCCATGCAATACTTGGCCCCATGCAATTGTGAACCTTCTCAGTGGGTTCAGCAAACCCAGAAAAATTACTATATATTCAAGTACAAATCTCTAAGTATGCCTTTTTTAACAGTGTGCCTTTATTTTACAAAAAGAGTACTTTAAAAAAGAAGAGCAACCAAAAATACTTGTAGGCAAGACAACCGCCTGAGCACAGGCAGAAGAGAGAATCAGCATGGTGTGACACAGCTTAGTTAAGCTGCTCACAAAAATAACAAGCAACGGCAGTCATTGCAAGAATGCCCCTTCGCGAGTACATTTCAGGGCTCAGCTGAAAGTGTTGAACCCCAGCCATGGTAAGGCTCATTCAGGAACAACCACACCCTTGTTTCCACATGAAGTGGGAAAATATGACCACAGGAGAGAAGGGCAAATTGAAAGAAGCTGTAAGTAGGGTAGGGTATCACCTCTGATACTGGTGATACTGCACTGACACTAGCACCTCAGCTACCCTTCTTCACCACCGCCCCTACCCGCCTGGAGTTATTCCCTTGTGTTCCTTTCTTTCAATGAGGAAATACGGCATGAGTGCCTGCAAATGTACATGGGATGTACATGCACTGGATGAGAGGAAAGGAGGAAGAAAAGGAAGATCATGGAACATTATACTTAGAGGGAGATATTTCCTAACTGCTGAATTAATACCCCTTTGAAAGGCTATTAGAGTGATTTGCAAGGTTAAGATCTTACATAATGAACAGAATATATAACTAGATACTACTGAAATTTGATCCATCATTATGTGGATTATCCCAGAATCACTAAGCAGTTGTGTAGTCAGTGGTCTGGCAATATCATCTCTGAAGCACACCAAATCTCAACACGTGCTGCAAATCAGAGATGTCTCCTGGTAGACAAGAGCCTCAAGTCATGGTGATGAAGTCAACAGCTCACAGTGAACCAGCTGAAAGTGTAACTCATATGCTGATCTGATGTGGTAAGGGCCTAGATGAAAACTTTTGGCTAACGGAGGAATCTTCACCATGCTATGCATTTGAACTGTCTGATAGACATACCATATAATTGTATCATTAGTGCCTCATAATACCTAAGTGTCATAATACCTACTGCGGGTCTTCAAAAAGGTTGGTATGGATTGCAAGAGGATGATGATGCACAAAAAGGTCTCCCACCTTTTACTGACTTAGAATTCATAACGCATTTCTTCCCATAACTCACCTTGCTCACTTGCACGAGATAAGTAACTCCTTTCTGAGTAAATTCTTTTGTCATTACCAATCTTGGAGCACAGTCACTCACTTTTCCCATGTGCCTTAACTGAAGAAGTTTTGTGACTTCAAGGATCATGTTGGGTTATTTCTCATCCAGCAAAGTGTTTTATTCCTTTACTCTCTTTCAGCAAATTAAAGAATAATTTTGCCATGAGATATTATTTCAAAACTGCTCAGCTAGTGCTTTATAGACATACATGGTTAAATATATTTTCCTGCCAGAAATAATTACACAGAAAAGATTCTTTCATCAGTACTTTTCCCCTTGCTTTTAATAATCCCAGTTGTTAAATGCTTGTTTTGAAGGAAAACAAACATCACTACATTTTTGAGATTAGACATCCAATCTTCAGAAAAGCAAATCTGTGGTAGATTGAAAACACTGGAGAAAGAAGTCCTCCAGCATTCCTTGGACATAGCGCCTACACCAACACACCGCAATGATATTTAATAAAAGCCAGCTATTGGCATCAGAGAAGGAACTCATTCTCTGTCTCTGCCTCTTTGCCAAATAAAAATTCCCAGTTCACAACTTTTTTGTAGTAGTAGGGAAAGCTGGATTGATTTTTTTCTTTCCTTCTCTCCTTCTGGAGGTTGTTCAGTCCTTGAAGGACATGTGAACTGCCTCATTAGCACCACCTAAAATAAGACCTCCATTTGATAGCATAGCCAGAGCAAACCTTGCATTTGTAATCCTCACCTCACAAAATTACAACTGTAATAAGTCTTTTTTTTCCACTCTTTTAAGAATAAATTATAAGAATCCAAAACTAAAACAACTAAACCAACAAGTCTTTTCTAATTTTTTTTTAAATATCACCACAACATACACTACATATTTTAAAAAATCCAAATGGATGGCTCTACAGACTTGTTCCATTAACCACAGCTGTAAATGAAGATAATAAAGCAATACATTTTACAGACTCCATAATTGTTTCACCATTACTAAACTCCATTTTTTTTCCCTTACTGTGTCAGATTCATTTTCATCTTTCTGTCCTGTGCCAAGACTTCCTGTTCCCATGAACTCAGCAGAGATCAAAGGCAAGCTGACCTTTTACTGTTTCAATAACTGGTCCATTTTTTTATATCTTTCAGTCATAGGACATATTGACAAACTATTAAAACACATCCTTTTTGACTAAGTTGGGAACTCACCACACTTTTTTCTTCTTAGCAATAGTTATTCTTGTATCTCTTTTGAGATCCCCATTCCCCAAATAAATCCTAGGAATCTGCAAATATTTCTTTACACGTAGTAACTGGAAAGCAAAGTTTGAATTACAAATTTTGAAGTAAACCTTGAATTACATACCAAATCACAACTCGCTTTTCCCAGTGCAGATTCTGACCTTACATAAGCATGATATATGTCTATTCAGAACACAATTTGCTATCTTTGGTAATTATAAAATTTTATCTCTCTGTCAAAACTGATTTAAAAAGAAGTAAAAAAAAAGATTTCCTAATGTATGTTTAAACATTAGGAGTTTTCAGATATGTTCCACAGTGGCTGGCATTTGAGGAAAGCATTGAAAAGTCAGTTTACTGGATATGATGCGGAGGATGTTTATCCACATTGACCAGTTTCCCTCAGCTGTCCACATTGCCTATTACAACTGAACACAAAACTCACTAAAACAAGATAAAAAGAGGGTAACATGTTGAATAGCACCACCAGTATTCATTTTACTATGTGTAGTGGTGGATAAGAAAGCCATACAGTGGAAACTACATTCTGTATGTAATTGAGCATAGTTCTCAGAAGTAAATTTCTTCAGAAAAGTCAAATTTTAACACTGAAAATAGAAAAGGAAAAAAAAAAGAAAAAAAAAAGGAAAAACTGTGCCTTGATAAGAGATATTTAAGCATCAAAACAAATTTTTGGAAATAAAATCCTGTTCTCACACAGGTGGTTAAGGAGATGGGGGGAGACCTGACAAAAAATTATAACATCCAGTAACTTTCATAAATATATAGTACAGCTAGTTCCTAGGTCACCAGTTGCATCACAAGGGTCTCTTTTTATATTCCTGTAACATTTAGAATAGAAGTAGAGCCATAGCAAACATCAAAAGGAAAACTAACCAACTTGACAAAGAAGTGAACAGCTTTGAATATTATTTCAAAATTAAAAAAAATTAAGTAAAGTTTCTTTTGCTCCTCTGACTGTTGAAAAATCTGTGCTTAACTTCTTGTAATTTAGAACAAAACTAAAGCTACATTCTTCTCACCCAGGTCTTCTATGGACACTACAGGCTTACATCAAAAAAAAACCTAAAAAGTCTCTTAAGAAAAAGCTAGAGTCAGGGCTAGACTCACATGCAGATTCTAACAAGCAAAGATCTGACAGCTTCATACCTGCTCTGCCAAAACTGACTGCAAAACCTCAGGATACAGTTGTTTTATAATGAACCTCTTTTTGAAAACTGGAGAAGTTACATAAATAAGGAGATGACACCACCAAAGAAAAGATACCTTGTCTTACAGCATAAGGTGGCTTCTTGGATTTCTCTTTCTGCCTGACCCAGTGATGCAAAAGGGACTTTTGGGAAATAAAACAAGAAACAAAACAGTATGGAAATTGGTAAGAGAGCAAGGAGACATTTCAGTGCCCTTGAACCCTCCTTGTGGGATGCAGCAACCATCTTCAGCCATGTGCTCTAAGTACAAGAAGAGCAGCAAGCAGAAGGAAAGCAGAGAGCAGGGAAGACTTCACCACCAAGTGCATTGCTGTCATTAACCTAAACCCATCCATCTTCACATGTTCTCTCAAGAGCGTTAAGTAAATTATTGGACTCACAAATCGACTGAGAAAGTACTAGAGTTAGGCATAACCATATCAAAGACACATGAGACCCAGTAAACCAGGATATATTCTTCTGGATAAGATGGAAGATGCCCTTTCTTCCAAGGCATTTAAACCTCAGTGGAAGAGTCACACCCTGCTGTTATGCTGCCCTGTCTCACCACCTGGTCTCCTCTAACCCTTCACAGTCCTTCCCAACTTCCTCTTCACCATGCAGTAGTGGGTGGCCAGCCTCAGTCCACCCAGATAGGTAGAGCACATTGAGACACCTGGCAGCCAGTGCTCTGAAATTTTGTCTTTATCACCCTCCATCAACAGAAAATAGAAACCCTAAAGCAAATGAACATCAGCTTGCATGCTCTAAGTACTTGACTGTAAGTCTGAGTTATAGGCATTGCAGGAGAGCACGCACAAGTGGTCAGTGGTGTACAGGTGTTAGAAATCCACAAACTACCGAAGGACACAACTTCACAGTGTGGCTGAAAGGTATTTCAATAATTCTACACATGATTATCAATTCAAACAGTGACCCCACTGAATCCCTGCAGTACACACATACATAGCTGTCCTGGAGAGCAGCAGCAATTAGTCTTGAAATATTAAATTAAGAATCTCTCATGGCAATGGATGATGGATAAAAAATGCTGACAATCATTATATACTTAGCTTATTAAAGGCATTTCCTTTTCAAGTTTATACTGCATCTTTGCTACTTCTCACACACACGCACATTTTTTATACCTGTATATATCTATACTCACATACATGTACAAACTCTATATAAAAATACGTAAGAAAGATGCCAAGAAAAAGGACTAAAGTATTCTGAAATTAGAGAATGCCATTAGAACATTTGGCTATCTACATAATTTGGAACATACAATTTTGTCCTATTAACGTCTCATACCAGTCAGCCTTATCTTTTGTCATTCTCAATAATTGCATTTTTTTCCTACAGCACGTCTTTAGCCAAGGCAGTCAATCTTGATTTAAAGCTTTAAAAAAAAAAAGAGGTTGCAAAAACGTAGATTCTGCTGCTGGTTTATTCTGCTGTATGATGAGCTTTAAAGAACAAACTTGGAAAAACCTCATGCTTCAACTGAACTGGTAGCATAGCACCACAGAGCACCATGATTTCCCACAAATATTTTTACTTCAATAAAGATACTAATAAAAAAGCTACCTATCTAGAACAATCTCTTTTGATCAAATGGATTTAATGAAAGACTGTGATCTATTAGACAGCATTCAAAACCTGTTATTTTAAAAAGTACGTATGCTGTCATATTTGATAATATTCACTTTATCACAAAACCAGAACACATTCCAAAATTCTAAGTACAGCTTTTCTCAAAAAAAAAGTTTAAAATAGAGTTTCACCCTTATTTTATTGCGTCCCTAAAACTGCTGTAGGCAGCCAACTTGAAGCACCATATTGGGTCAATATATATAAAATATATATAAGGTGAATTTTTTTACAGATCAACAGTCTTAAAATATGCATACACACAACCTATGTCAAACATCTACCTAGTTCTTCAACATCATCCTCTAGCATTACATAAAACTTCACCATCCCAACAGCTCCTGATATACTGAGCAGATGTGAAGTTTATAGGTCTGCTTTCACAAAAAAAGTATGAAAGGGACAAAAAAGCATTGGAAAATTAGGAACATCTCATACAATAGTCAGTTCAATTGCCTAATTTATACTGAAAGCAGTTAACTTGCTGTATATGTAATTTTAGGTTACAGGATTGCAGCTTCTTATAATATGTGAAGCAAAGCCATTATTTGACATTATTTGAGAGCAGCTTTCCCAAGTCCAGTGAGTTTTCAGTCCTTTGCTCAAATATAGAGTTTGTCCCCATGCATTTTGGGCACCCTCCCCATCCCCAAAAGCACCTCTGCACAGACCTGTGCAGACTGCACACATGGCATGGACCTCAAGCTCCCAAAGCCGATTGGTTTTCCTGCCCTGCTGCCTGCTGCCCTGCCCTCCAATAGCTGATGTCGAGCTAGCACCAAGGAAAGAGTAAGGGGTAGGGATATCCTTTTTATATTGGCACTGGATACACCCATTTTCAGTAAACTCACGACAGATTAGCAAAACAGAAAGCAGTAAGGGAGATTGCCCCGGGATGAAATTATGCACTCCCTCTCCTAAAAACACATGAAACCAGATGTCAGCCCTGACTCTGTGGCTGTCATGGTTCCTGTCTCACTGTGGCATGTAACTCTATATCAGGGGAAAAAATAAGCATGGCTGCTTCCTCCTCACAGAATCAAGGGAAATCCTCAGAGCCATGCTTTGAATTTACCAGAAGGATAAAACATAAAGATTCTTCTACTGCAAAATATTATTGGATAACTACACTGTGCAAATGAGAGAAAAAAAAAGCAGGAAACAAACAAACAAACCTCTGACAGATTAACTTAGAAATTTTTATACTTTTTTCAGTTTCTTTGTCAAATCACTGAATTTAAAATTACAATATTCCAAAAAAAGTGCTACAAGGGGAGCAGGTCTCAACCTCTCAACTGCACTATCAGGTAGCAGTCATCATACCCTTCTCTTGTTTCACATCACCCTTGTTTAGGGGCAATACCAGGGGACTGATGATTTCAGCTCCCTTATTGCAATTAAATTGCTGTGATATTCGATCTACTCCTGAAAGGGTTGCCATAAAACTGGGCACGAATCTCTGGGTGAACTAAAAAAAAAAAGTTAATATAGAAAACATGAACCTCAAGCTGAGGGAAATCCACACATCCTCTCAAAACACCAGGAAGTGAAAAAAGAGACAGAGAGTGTGTAAATACAGTTTGCTTTTTTTAAAAGCCAATCTTCCCATTTTGGGAGTGATTTCATATGTGCTTGTTATTGGCAGTACTAGAAAAGAATAGCAAAAATGCTGTGTGACATGCAGCAAATGAATTAGTGCAACCAAAACAGTATCAATAAACTATTAGCCTTCAACAGCATCCTGCTAGGACTATATAAATTAGATTCAACTCAGCTTTTCTCTTGAACACAGAGATATTAATCTATGTCAAGGACAAAGTTTCAGCTTTCCTAATGCAATACTCTTCTGCCTACACTGTGAAAAAGCAAACATCTAAAGGTCATTTGCACCACAAATTTCAAATTTTAAATGAAAAAAATTAATAAATTTATTACAGTATTATATCTGATCTAGGAATCAGCACACCACACTCTATTGGGATAGCTAAATGAGTCAAAAGAATAAAATATAAAACAAAACTGTTTTGCAAAACACAACAACTTTTGCAATGAAGATCAACATTCCTTTCAACTGCAACTGCAAGACAATAAAGAAAACTATTTCCTGTCTGAATGCTACACCAAGTGTATAAATAGTCTTTATTCTGATAACTATGACAAGTGTCTGATAATCCTTTCCATTTAATGAATTTCAGCACTTGGTAATAAAAAGTTTAATCACAAATTACCTAGATTTAATGAATTATGTTTTGACAGTTTTCTGCTTTAACACTTGCTTTCCTACTAATTTCTCTCCTCATGTACAAAAATAGATGTATTCCTCACATTTTGATGTCTATTTTGCTACAACAAGGAACAATGTACTTCCAAACCCTATTCTGTTGTATTCTTCTAGCACTAAAAACAAAAAAAGGCAGCAAGAAAAACATCTGTATTAGTCAGCTTGATAATCTAATCATCCATTCCAACCACTAAACACCAGTCTTTCAGTCAGGAGGACAGCCCTGCTTCAGACTACCTGCTTCAGTTAATAATTCTTATTAACTCTTCATCTTAGTAAGGAACCAATTATTATATCCTGGAAATGTAAAAAAACTATAAGTATTATATAATCTAACTTTTCTGGAAAGGAGCAGCATTAAGGGTGTAGCAGGAAATTTGTCTGATAACAGCAAAATCTCATGGTTTCACAGTACATTCATGGAAAAAATCTAAGTAATAAAATTACATTATTTTTTCCCTTTAAGAGCAATTTTATTTATTCTGAATAAAAAGAAAAGAGCAGCATCAGTGAATGCCAGAGCATATCTGCCCTCAGAAACATGACTATGAAAATACAGCAACTTTCCCACACATTCCCTAAGTTAATAAAAACCCCAATCCCACACCCATCCAAGCCACCACAGGGCAAACAAAAAGGAAAACCAGGAACATTCTTGCCTACACTGCCTTCTCAGAGAAGTTCACAGAAAATTCAAGGTCTTATTCAGAACACAGGCACAGTGAAATACATCCTAAAGATCAGGTTAAGGAAATACGAACATTTTTATCTCTTGCCAGTCATTTATGTTACAGCCCAGGACAGGCAGATGACTCCATTGCTGAGACACTATTATGCAGGGTAGAGGAAAGCAGAATCATACCACCTAATGGAGGTGGGAAAGATTATAGGGGCATTATAGGACATATACAGCAACAGACTCAGCTCTGGATTGGTAGAATTTATTGAGGCTGGCTCTACACCAGCTTTACCGGTGAGATGGTCAAATGCAAAGATGACCTGAAAACATTCAATACTAGCTCACTTCAGGTCATTCCATGACTAAAGCATATAACAGTGAGAGTGACAACTGAATCAGCATAAAACAACATACTGTAACCACCTCAGCAACACCAGCTTCTGGGCTAGCAACACACACGTTAAGGCTACCATGACAAATTTTTCATTGTTTTCAAAAATGCATGTGTGAGAAGAATGTTGACAAGTTTATTAAACTCTTCTGAGTAAATAATATAGCTCCATATGCTTTCAGATTGCATTTCTAAAATACCAGTTGCAAAATACCTAACTTCAAAGTTATTTACCAGAAATCTTGGATCCCACTCTGAAAATCTCACTAGATTTTATTTAAAAAATGAGAACTTAAATCTGCAGGGGTCAAATGCTGCAGTAACTTACATTTGATGGGGGTTGAATAAATTAACAGCTCAGAGGAGGAGAAAAGCAAAAGAGGCAGGTGCCACACAGCATTTTGCAGTCTGGCATCTCAGCCTACAATGCAAGCTGCTATTCGCACATCACAAAAAGGGCTCTTCCTGCTAATCTGTGGAGCTCAAATTTGTATACACCTCCTAAGGTCAAATAAAGAGTTCACTCCATAAGTTCTTTTATCTTAGTCTCAATAGAATTCAGTGTATATGTAACATGAGTAAGCCAGTGTCATCTTGTGTTTCCCTTTGCATTAACATGCTCATGCATTTTTTTAACTTCTATTTACATTTTTTTCTGGTTTCAGTGTGTTAACATTGCAAAATGGAAGTTGCCCATCACACAGACTTCTGAAGATCTGAAATACATTTTCATATCATGGTAATATCACACGTATACTTCACGTGGTCTAAGGAAAAGGTATAAAGAGGGCCAGGTTTGTAGAGGAGAAGGTGTGTTCCCAGATAGCCCTGTACACTTGTATGCCCTCTGTGCAGGAAAAAAAAACAGAAAAACTGTCAGCAATCACAAAACTCAGCAGTAGCACAGAAGTGTACACTTGAAAGAGGCAGCTCAAATGCATAAATCTTTTTATCACCACCTATCCAGCAGCTAAGAGGAGAGTGAAGGTTCAGCACTCATAGCATACCAAGACACACATGGAACTGCCAAGGATGAAACAGCTACTGGCTCTGGATTGCTGGATCCCTTGAACCTACTTGTAGCAGGAGCCTTTGTAAAGTTTTCTATATTCCCAAAGGAAAGTCAGAAAAAGTAGGTTTTTTCCTAGTATCAATGGGTGCAATCATGGGAAATTACACCACAGCATTGTTCATTGAAAGCAGGAAATTGAACTAGTAGAACAACAGGAACGATACCTTCAAGGCAAAAAGACTGAGTAAATTACACAATGAAACAGAATGCTTCAGCCTCAGTTCTCCATTCTCCTTTCATGTATACCAAAAACATCGGTTTATTAATGTTATTATTATAAAGTTTAATTTTAAAGTTTTCTAGATATGAAAAAGCTAATTAATTACTGATGCATTTATGTTCATTAGTTCAAAAGTAAGCTGACCATTAAGTTACACAAATCTTAAATATTTTAAAAATAGCAGGGCTTAAAGTTTTCTCTGGAATTCCCTAGGAAACTGAGTAATGTAATTTATCTCTATTTTGCACAGTCCTTACTCTCTTTTATCTTTCTCTCCAGAAAATGCCATGTTTTAGCATACCTAATGCTACCAAAGACACTTCAAATGAGAAAGTGCACATTCTAAAAAATTCAGTCTACAAGAACTTGATATTGATTTTCCTTATTTAAAAAAAAAATCTTTGTATTTAGCATTTTAATAAATTTAGCCAATACATCACTATTTATTGAACAGTCATTGTTTAAACTCACAAATAAAGTAATTTAAATAAAATAAAAAAACAGGAAATCCACCATTTTGAATCATCTAAATGAAAATCCAGTATTCAGAATCATCTTCTCCACCGGTAAACAAGCATGATGGGTTTTGCATGTATGATTTATGCAGTAGAAATAGTAAGTGAAGTGCTTTCCCAGTTCAAAGTAACATTCTGGCCACTACTGCAGCTGTGCCTCCAGTGCACTGCTGCTAACAGGAATTGCCCTATGGCTTCACACAGTTCAATGATCCACTTATGACTGTTTCTTCCTCAGTTCTCCTCTGCAAGACATTGCACAAAAGAGATAACTTGGTCCATGGATCAACCTATGCTCCATGGATCAACCTATGCTCCATGGATCATGGCAGCTAAATGCCTTGGTCTGATCTCAAGGGTAGATATTCTTTTCTTTCACCGGAGACTTAGTGCTTGTAAATACCTTTAAAAAATAGGACCAAAAAAAAAAACCAACACCACCACACAAAGACAGTGACAACAGAAACACCCTTCAACAACATAACCCAGCTAAACTGGATTTAACACAAAAATGATGCCAGCAAACTGTAATCTAGAACAAATCATCAATCAAAGAGCCACACAAGTATAATGTGGATACTGGAATTCTACTTGGATCATGCTTGTCCCTGCTCATTACTTATCCCTGCTCATTGCAGGGGGGTTAGATTATTACATGGTCTTTAAAGGTCCCTTTCAAACCAAATTTTTCTATGATTCTATTATGCTATGATCATGATCTACTTTAATTATCTCCTTTTATAGCAGAAGTGACCATTACGGGCAAGCAAAATATTTGAGCCTGCTACTAACATCAAGTACATTGTTCCCATGTTCAGTGAACTGGAACAGAGATTCTCTTCTCTGCTGTTTTAGGTAGAATTTGTAATGGACAGCCCTGTTGCCAGCATGGCCTCTTTCCACATTTTCATGCTCTGTTATTACTGAGCACTGGCACTGACCAGTGATGACTTGACAGCACTTATACTTGCAAAAACACAGGGAAATCTAATTACATTATGTTTTTACAAGAGCAGATCAGAAATAGCTGTTTCTTTCAGAGAAACTGACAGTTCCAACCATTTTTATGGATCACATCAGTCCTGAGGAGAAACTAACAACGAAAATTCTGTAAATAAGTTCTAAAGGATATGATTTTAAAATATACGAGCAAAACCAATCATAGATATTTTTCAAATCCTTGAGACCTTATATTGAATACATATTGCAAGTGAAGATAAAAGAAGCAAAATGCCTTATTGGGACTTCTAGAAAGGAAGGTCATCATGACCCTTCCTTTAAACTATTCAGTCATCACAGTTACCTACCTTCTCAGTGCAGGACTCTTGCTTACCTTCTCCAAGAAAGGCCAATTTTCTTTTTTGAAAAAATGAACAATTTTCTTTAGAACACCTAGAAATACTTCCTTCCTGATTTAACACTTATCTGTCTTTTCCCTACCAATCCAGAGAAGAATTAAGGTAAACTTGGCATTCAATCCAGTATATACCACTAGGTCCAGAACTTCCAAATTTACCTTGAGGAGTAATGCTGAAGCAAATAGAGATGCTACTGGTTTTAAAAGGGTTCTACAAAATATAAATATCGATTCCTGAAAAATCTGCTTGGAAATCCCACAGTCAATAGGTGATCATCAGTTTCAAATCAAAAATCTGACCTTTCCTACATAATACACTAGGAGCATATGGGAGGTTTAGAATGGCTTCTCAAAGTGTTCAATTCAACTGCATTTGAGGTCAATTGGGAACTATTTCAATAAGAAACAGATTAGAGCTAAAAGCCAGATTATTAGCATGGAAAAGTGCTGACAAAATGTCTGATCACATTTCAAGCCCAATGACATTCTCTGCATCTTTGTTTTATATTTATCTAAACAAATCCCCTCCTAACTTTAAATCCTCACCACTTTTGCACTTCACATAGTGATGCCAGAAGCCTGATGCTTCCCTTTGTTCAGTGCTTGCCTAAAGCTTGATAAAAAATAGGCTCAGACTACTAGAAAAGCAATAAGATGGAGAAACTTGAGGGAAAGAAGAAGGAAGATTAAACATTCTCCTTCCTACTCTGTATTTCTCATTCAAAGGGCACAGGAGTGATAAAGTTTGACCTAAAGCAGTTCTATGACAACATGCTACTGTGCTTCAGGCTGCCTTCCTAGGAATCAGTGGAGCCTAACCTAGGTGCAGGATGAGGCTCAGCTCCCTCAAACAAGCCATGTTACTCCACAGCCTTTGTCCCTGCACTGTACCAGTGGGTTAGCAGCACAGAAGTCCCAAACTGAGATCTAGGCAGGGGCAGCTGACTTGAATGAACATAAGAAACATCTTTCTGTGATGAGGAATAAATAGATAAAATAAATAAGTAGATTGTTTTCTGCCCAGGACTTCAAAGCAGTCATCTATGCTGCACTCCATGGCTATTCAGAATGGCAGGCACACTAGGGATCGTGGTCACCTGGGATCTTCCGTACAAAAATACAAGTGTCTGTCTCCAGAGGTAACGAAGCTATCTCTGTCTGAAAGCAAGAGACATACACTTACTGACCATAAATCATTACTTGAACAGATGTGCATACACATGCTCACACACTGGTTATTTTTGATTTATTTGTAGTGCTACAACTGTATACACTACCAAGTTTCTTACCACTCCCTTTTGCTTCTGGTTAAGATACAAGGGCTACAAGAAGTCTATACATCAGCTGATATCCTCAATTTATTTTCCAAATTCTGGCAAAGTAAAATATTGTCTTCTGAAAATACCCACAAAAATGAGGCTCACAAACAGTTAGCAGTGTAAAATATTCAGACCATTAAACATCTAAACAGTCAGGAAGACTTCATTTGCAACTTAAATCTTCATTACTTCATCTGAGGGAAGTTTCTTTTACTGCCTAGGAAATGGCTACAGATCTCTAGAAAGTTACATTTGTGCAACATTACGGGCACGTAAACAAATATTTCACATAAGAGGGGAGAACTACATATTACTAAGTGGACTTGTTTGCCGTAAAAGGATTAGCCCGAAAAGAATTTTCTCTTAGGTACACATGTAATTGTTCTCTAGTCAGTTTGTGTCTACATCAGGCTTTTTAGCCCTGTGACAAGCACTGTAGCAATGACAATACTGTTACATAGAATATGATGAAACTGACATCATGGCTTACTGTGCTCTAGACAGGTTCTCAAAAATTTGTAGTCACTGTGTAAGTGAAGTGAAAGCTTAAAGCAACAGAAAATGAAAGGGTGAAAAATTCTGAATGCCTGCTCCCTCAGGGAAGTAAGACAAACAAGAGAGGAAAAAAAATTAACTCAAAGCCTTATGGTTCATTAGAAAAACTCAAAGGTTAGTGTATTTTTCCCTCTTCATGTTCCCTCCTCCTCTCTACTTCTACATTCACCATTCTAAGCTTTTCTGTACAGGGAAGTTGTTTAGCATGTCCTGCAACAAAACCAAAACCAAACCACACCAAACAAAACAAACCACTGAAAGCGGATTGTAATTTTTCAACTTACGGGTCATGCACTATATTCCTATCAATCTGTCCTACAGTTCACAGGTTTAAAAATAGGGAGGTGAAGTCATTGCTGTTGACAGAAAATGTCTTTAGTAAAAACATAAATACAAATAAAACATTGTAGAAAAGAGGTTTGCCCCCCTTTTTTTTAAATTATTGCTTAATACATTGAGATTTAAAATGAAATGGACAACTTCTAAAAAGATGAAGAGTTCAGTATGTGCCTTCAGCTTCAGCAGACTGTGAACCATGAATTCCTAGGTAAAGGCAATCTCTACAACAGTGCACCTTCGTAAGATCTGCATGCATCTTTATGCAGAAGTCAAGTGAACCAGGATCTCCACACTTCGTTACCAAAGTGGCCATACAACACAACAATGCAGAAATGTATAATAAAGTTCTGTGGTCCCTCATTTTAGAGCCTAATACAAGGCCCCATGATTGCTGCATCACACTTTGAATAAATATTAATAGATACATTTCTTTTGTAGCATCTTTGTGATGGAAATTAGTACAACACTTTCTATTTCAGCCAGGAAACCAAGATAATTTGAGACAGTTTAAGAAACTGAGTTTGGAAACCTGAGACTGACAATTTCACTGGCTCCTGGTGAAAGGAAGTTCAGTACCTTGCCTGAGCACAACTCACCCACGTAAATAAATAAATACCCTGAGAATGTGTGAGTGTCCAGTTTTGAAAAACATAGGCACAGTATTTGGAGTGGGGAGGGGTTTTCCCTCTGAGAGGCTTTCCAAACTTAATGTAAGTGAATTTTGAGAGATGCTCTCTGTACACATAAATCCCTCCTTCACCTCTTCCGTCTCTGCTACAAACCAGTTGTGAGGGAGCTACACGAACATTTTAACAGGATGCCAACAGAGACAAATACCTCTTCCTGGGCAGTCTAGGTTTGTATTTACTGTTCATTCCCTATCTCATCTTTCTCCATACCAGTTTTGGACCTGACCAGCTCAGTGCCTCAAGGTTATTAATACTATTTAAAACTGGCCCAACAGACTAACATTTTGCAAAAGTGCTACTCTGTGTCCTCAGCTGACAATCCTGCATGTTTCTGCACCAGTCTCCTAGGAGCAACATGAATAGCCTCAGCCCACAACTTCTATTCATCTTCATTTCTTTTTTTTTCAGAAACATGCATGAACAAGGAGTCTACTGCCTGTTAAAAATACCACAGAGGTTGCATTAAACAGGAATACAACAGAAGCCCACTGTTCTTTAACAAGGATTATAGAGGCATGTGTCCCATTGCTCACATAGAAGCTCTGCCAAACCATTTTGGGGAGAAAGGAGAAAAGCCTCCCACCACTCATTCAGCTTCCCACTTGCATACCAATTTTCCAGTATAAGTATGAGAAGTTAACCCTTGTGACCCTGTACTACAGTGATGCCATTCAGTACATGGAGATAAACAATTCTATTTCAGATAAGCGCAAACTTTACAACTGCTTCAGGCTTTACAGGTTCTTCTAAAATAAAACATAGCTGCCTATAACTAAATATTTTCATACTGTAAATATTTACATACTGTAAAATAGAACCTTAGAACAATGAAAACTTGTATAAAATTTCCTATAAAGAGGCAAACTAATTGCATTCCTAAAATTTACTGAAATAAACGGTTAGTAAACAAATATTGGAGCCTAACAAGCGTAATTCACTGACATAATTACGACATCACTATATCAGAATTCAGAGAATACTCTACATGTTTTAAAATATTTAGTGTCTTTCACTCCACACAAACAGTCTTTTTCAAAGAACACTAGTATGGAATTTAAGGGCTACTTTCAAAGTAGGATTGCTGTATATTTTGCAAAAGTGCACACTTATAAATTACCCTAGCAAGAGTCAACATGAAACATGGGGTAGAATCAGGGTGTGTAGTCCCACATTAGGAAGCATAAATTTCTAAAGGGAGATAAATATCTTACCATTTTTAAATCTGTAAGATGGCTTCTACAGAGGAGCAGCCACATCAAATTTTGTGAGAGGTATAAAATGGAAGGAAAGACGAAGTGGCACAACCACAACTTCAAGTTTTGCTACTTGAGTGTTTTCCTTTTAGTCAACTGCTGAAGAAAATGCACACCATTTATGCTTTCATGCAAAATCACCTACATATAACTAAATTCTAAGCAGGGCATTGATATGCTTTAAAATTAGGCAACTGCTTAAAGGCTTATTAGAAGTGCCTCTGACATAATTTCTTTAGCTGTGGACCCAATGCTCTCAGCCTCTTCATACTTATTTTTCTGCCTCCAACACCAGTTAAAAGTAAATTTATTTATAATACACACAGTTTCCCTTCCCTTTTGAAAACACAACACAATGTTTTTACCAGGTAAACTATGTATAATGGCATAAAGGACAAAGAAGTTGGGAAGTACAAGCTTTACATTTTGATGATTCCTTGCAATTAGATAACCTGTTAGTGTTGATGAGGTTCTTTTTCTGAATAAGAAGAAAAAGGTTACAATATTTGCTGTTTTAAATCTGCAAGGAAAACAAACCTCCCCATCCCAGACATCAGAGGCTGAGAGAATGGTGTGCACTAGTTCCAACACCGTTCATATTTCAGATGTCATGTAGGTAACATCGCTTCCAGAAAAGCAGAAGAAAACAGAGAACAATACTGAAATGGTGGACAGTTAAGTATTTAATCAGTTAGTAAATTGCAGGTGTATAATTATTACCATACATAGTAGCATGTACATAGTAGATTTTCTATAAATTATAAAGGAAGCATGGAAATAGAATCAACCCTTGAACTTTACTACTGTAAAGTGTCATAAATCAAAAAATTATTAAATACGTACCTCCTGCAGCAACAGAAATAACTATAGCATCTAGCCTTATCACACAGGTAAAAGCTACATAACTACAGAAATATCTCAATGTATTAGCTCATTTACTTCCTGCTCTGAATTATTTTGTATTTTACAGATTTTGTTCACAATGGCATACTGCTTATTGTCCTCAAATCTTCCATCTTTTCAAAATCAAAGTGAGTTCACTCCTTTGCTGTGTAATCCATCAATCCAGGTCAAAACTGCACAACTATCTGGAAAGCCTTTAATTGGAAAGTCCTATGGTAACTCATACTGGGAGCCCCTGGTGGTCTAGAGGTTAAGGACACTGCACTGTCACTGCAGAGACCCGGGTTCGATTCCTGGTCGGGGCCCCTCCCCGGGCAGATGGAGCTCGTTAGCCCATAAGGCAATCCATCTACATCCTGAGGACCTCGCTGCCACCGTCCAAGCTCGCTTGGCCCCGGTAGATGAATCTTAGAATTAAAGGGTGGGCTCAGTTCCGCGACACTGTGTCTCACCTAAAAAATCCAGTGTGCAGGCTGGAAGGTGTAAAGACCTTCCCTGGTTCTTCATTCGCGAAGACTGGCCATTATACAATCATACTCAAGAAATGAGTGAATAAGACTAACAATGAGGCTGCAGTTCAAAGGTAAAAATAACACTTTAATGAAAATTGTAATTATTTCCTTAAAAACTAAATATACTAAACCGGTAATTTAAATAAAAAAGGTTCACCTTTTGCAGAATGCAATTAAAATTTTGCTGCCAGAAAATCTTGCACATTAAGTTAGCACCCCTGTTAACTAGTCTGAAGCTGACTACTACTAAACCAGTAAGATCTCAGATATTGACTTCCATTTCATTTCTAGTTTCTACTGTATTCTTTCAGCAGCTTTTTGGCTTAAAAGCTAATCCAGACTCTAGAGAAACAAGTTTATAGCTCATTTTCAAACTAATATATTTGGAGAGTGTCCCTGGTGGTGCAGTGGCTAAACCACAGCGTTGTCAACGCTGAGATCTGGGTTCGATTCCTGGTTAGGACACTCCCCGGGCAGATGGAGCTCGTTAGCCCGTAAGGCAATCCATCTACGTCCTGAGGACCTCGCTGCCACCGTCCAAGCGTGCTTGGCCCCGGCAGATGAACCTCAGGATTAAAGGGTGGGCTCAGTTCCGCGCACACTGTGTCTCACCTAAAAAATCCAATGCGCAGGCTGGAAGGTGGAAAGACCTTCCCCGGTTCTTCGTTCGCGAAGAGACTGGCCATTAAATATATTTGGTAAAGACAAATACTTAAACAAGCTACTAAACCTTGAGTTTCACCTTAAGACACAATCGTACAGACAGTGCCTTATGTTTAGGTCCTTTCTTTTGCCTTTATTGGTTAGTACACCTTATTCTAGTTCATAAAGTTTAACATTCCTGAACCTATTCCTATGCACCAGCAGCAGCTTATTGCAAACAGTGGTTCAACTTCTGAGTCAACTCATGAAATATCTTTGAAGACATATACTGCATCAAAACCACAAACATACATCAACCAATAATAGGATTAAAAATACATCAAAACAGAAACTCTAAACATAATCA
This sequence comes from Empidonax traillii, assembly GCF_003031625.1. Classification (NCBI taxonomy): domain Eukaryota; kingdom Metazoa; phylum Chordata; class Aves; order Passeriformes; family Tyrannidae; genus Empidonax; species Empidonax traillii. The sequence goes on from NW_020955199.1 coordinate 1,026,933, forward strand.
GGCTAAAGAGGCATGTCATCCCTCCCACCCTCTCCCCCCCAAGTCTCAGGTGCTACCATAAATGACTATATGCAAAAGAGCTCTTTGTAAGTATGAATGCAGGAAATATCCCTTGCAAACACCTGGTGAAACCCACATGTATACAAACCCTAAGGCATAAACAAATCTGAGAAGCATGGTCACATCAGAGTTTCCCTGGCCTGCACATGTAAGAACTGACAGAGGCAAGAGGATGAATGATTGTAGAACACTCCTCCTACGAATACTAAAAATAGTTTTCAAAATACTGCATAAGGTCTAGCCAAGAAAAGGGGGAAATGAGCATCTATTTTAAGACAGAAGAACTTTGTTTCTGTCAATGGTGATTTCCGGAACAAAATTAACATGAAGTAGAACATCTTCTTAAATTTTGAGGCACTGTCACTGGTAATGCAAGAAACATTCAAAGCACATGCTAATTTTGATTACAGAAAAATGTTATCTACCGCGTTAAAAGGGTTTCATATGCAGCATCTTCATCAAGTTTTAGTAAATATTATCACCATATGATTATGTGGTATAATTCTACTTCAGTAGAGAATAAGCCTTTTCACAAGGTTCAGTTCTTGGCATTTCTTCCTCAAATAGTTTTCTTTGATGTCAACAGAGGTGCTTCTGTCTGGAAATAATTTCCTGCTTTAAAACTCTATCTGCTCCTTCTCCCCGCACATACACTCACGTGCACAAACACACACACATGCACTTTCTCTTTCTCAGTCTACCCTTCATCTTGATTCCTCTTCAACATGTTACTAAATACAACAAAACAATCAAAAAATGGAAAATAATCTGAAATACAAGACTACACTATCATATAAATTTGCATATAATACTTGACATTACAAAGAAGTAAAACTCTCTAGCAGTAGCAATATTTCAGAGTACAACAATCTTTTAGAGGAAATTAACACTTTATAAAATAGTTTTGGGACAATCACTCACTCAGCAGCCAAATTCATCTTTAGTTGTGTTTTTTCCACAGAAAAGCAGCAAACTGACCATCTTTGGGATAACCCACAAGCACTGATACAGGGCATTCAGAAATCTTACTTTTCTTCCTCAAATTCTTGCTATCATGGATCAAGTGTGATCATCTGGAAAAGCAAACTTCTCTTTGGCTCTTATTTTGTCATAAATAACTAGTCATTATAACAACTGATACTACCTTGCATCCCCACTCTCCTCAGTACCTCTCTCTGATAATCTCTAAAGAATGGTCAGCTGGTTGGAGCCCTGGTGCAGTGCAGTGACCACTTCTAAGGAAAGGGTTAGAGGTAAAGCTCTACTTGGAGTTACTCAGAGTGTGGTCTGTAAACTCACTAAATGAATCCAAATTAAGAATGTAAGGCTCCATACCCAAAAATGTTTTAAAAGGTGCAGGACTGTTTGGTGTCAGCATTTTTATCTTTAGCTCGGACTTTAGTATTCTAAGTACAGAAATCAATTTGGAACATCTGTAATTTCTAAAAATTTTAATATATTCCTGGAACTTTAGGTTGACAACTAGTCTTAGCAATATCCACAGGCAATGAACTTTACAACACAAGATTTCTTATTTTCAGTTCTATTTTTTCTTCCTCCTACCTTCACATTATTTCATATTTCTCTTCTTGCAGAATTAATGGAACTAAAGCAAATGTGCATTCCAGCTGGAAATTTACAATCACAGCTTTCAAAGGACATGCTGTGTTAATCTGCACTCACTCTAGATGCAGATGCTAATATCAGCTAGAATTATGTTGAAATGACAAAGGTGAAAATATGAAGTGGTAGTCATACTGATCAATTTTGAAATAAGAGCATTTTCTAATGCATTTATAAGTGACTTTCTGATGTTTTGATTATTGAACTCTTCTCATAGACTGTCTCAGGAATGCTGGAATTTACAAATGTAATGCTATTTCTCAGAAAATATGCAATAGCCACTTGAGACCATGATACTTCAGCAGCAGCATTTCCTGATTCTCCAGTCAAGAGAAGCTGCACCTCCTCCTTCCCATAGAAGCAAATGCTATAGTAGCAGTAACAGCAAGGGATTCATCATTTGGCATACACTAAAGTAGCACAATGCAGTGCCAAGTAAAGATGCTGTGAACAGGACTCTTCTGGCAGAAATCGAAGGATTGCTTGGAAAAAATCCAAGTTTCTACTACTGGCTTAGAATTGGCTCTATAGCCAATATACAGAGTTCAAGTGTGAGGTGGTTTGCAACTGGAAAAGCTAAACACACCTTTGTTGGGGTAACTCTGCTACCTATAAAAGAATGCAGGAGTTTGTAATATTGTTAAATTGACCACGTGTCCAAGATGGTGATTGTGACTTTGTGTAACCCTTCTTGTTCCCAAAACCCCTCACTGTACCTTGGAATGCCTAAGAGGTAACTGGAAACTCATCTATTGGCTGTTAACCCTTTCTTGTAATTGTTTGGTTTGTAACACCTCCTGAACTCCCAGTGGTCACTTTGTAATCCACCCAAAAGGTATTTAAGCTGTTACCACAACAATAAAGCTCTCTCTGCCTGCTTCCCTGCTACCTGGCTGTCGGCGCCGTCGCTCTCTCTCTGGAGGGCAATGAGCAGCCGTGGGGTAAAGGCGGGGGCAGGGAGGGAGCACTCTCCCCCCTGGAGCTAGGGGCAGAAAGCCTCTCGCCCGGGGATCCCCATCCTGTCCTTCAGCATTCGCACACCTTATCTTTTATAACTTATCATTTTATCAGTTTTTATCACTCTATCCTTCTAGTTTTTTAGTAATTTTAGTTTTTATCAAATTTCTTTATAACACTGTCTTAACTGACTGTAATGGTTTAAGCCCTGTTGGAAACCAAGCACCACACAGCCTCTCGCTCACTCCCTCAGTGCACCCCCACCGCAGTGGAATGGGAAAGAGAACCAAAAGGAAAGCTTGTAGGTTGAGATAAGAACAGTTTAGTAATTGAAACAAAGTAAAAGATAATAAGAATAGTTTGATTTATATATTTTTTAAGGTTAAAACCCAAGGGAAAACATGAAGTGAACAATACAATTGCTCAACACGAATTGACCAACGCCAGACCCCATTCCTGAATACATATCAACCCCCTCTTCCGGGTAATTTCCTACGTTTTTATACTAGCCATGATGCTCTATGTTGTTTGGCCAGTTTATGTCACCTGCCCTGGCTATGCTCCCTCCCAGCTTTTTGTGTATTTCCTCACTGGCAAAGAAGGATAGACTGAAAAAGTCCTTGACTTAGGATATGCACTACTTAAGAACAATCAAAAACATCAGTGTATTATCATAGAATTATAGAATATCCAGAGTTGGAAAGGACACACAAGTAGAATCAAGTTTAATTTCTGGCCCTGCACAGGACCATCCGCAACAGTCACACCATGTGCCTGAGCGCATTGTCCAAATGCTTCTTGAACTCTGTCAGGCTTGGTGCTGTGACCAGCTTCCCTGAGGAGCTTGTTCCAGTGTCCAACCACCCTCTGGGTGAAGAACCTCTTTCTAATATCCAACCTAAACCTCCCCTGACAGAATTTCAGGTCATTCCCTCAGGTCCTGTCGCTGGTCACCACAGAGAAGAGATCAGTGCCTGCCCCTCCTCTTCCCCTCATGAGGAAGTTGTGACTGCAATGAGGTCTCCTCTCAGTATCCTCAAGGCTGAACAGACCAAGTGACCTCAGCCATTCCTTGTAAAGCTTCCCCTCAAGGCCCTTCACCACAGGGGTTTGTGACCCACATACACACAACTGCCTTGTGCAAGCAGCTGAGACCATGCTGGATCTCGGATGCTGACTATACGTGTCTTTCTCTCTCCTTTTACTTTTTTTTCTCTCTCTCTTTCCTTTCCTGACTTCCTCTTCTTGAAATCTAGAAAACTTAAAGTTGGATGGGTTAGAGTTTACTAAGTCAATACTCTGTGAAGTACCTTACTTTGACTGGGTATTGCTTTAAGATTTGCCAAGTATGTTATTCTACCTTAATATTCTAAAGTTTATGGGTCTGAATCATGGGTCATTTACCACCACCACTTGTGACTCTTAAAATGCTTCCATCAGCGCTGCCTCTGTACAATCCTAAACATCAACTGGACGGATTATGTGACCAACACGTCTGTCCTTGAACAGGCAGCAGTCACGAGCATTGAAGCCATGCTGCTGAGAACTCAGCTGCGTTGGGCAGGGCACGTCTCCAGGATGCAGGATCATCGCCTCCCTAAGATCGTGCTATATGGGGAACTTGCCACTGGCTGCCGCAAGAGAGGAGGCCCGAAGAGGAGATACAAGGACTGCCTGAAACAATCCCTCAGCCTTGGCCATATTGATCACCACCATTGGTCTACCCTGGCCTCCAATCGGGAGGCCTGGAGACACACCATCTATAACGCTGCTGCTGCTTTTGAGAACACACACAGGATCACTCTCAAGGAGAAAAGACAATGCAGAAAGAATCGCATCTTGTCATTATCACCTGGGGAGTCTTTCCACTGTGCCTTTTGCAATCAGACTTATCTATCTCACATTGGCCTTTTTAGCCATCAGCCCGCTTTCAGCAAGTGTGGGTAGACCCCTTCTCAGATCTTCATTTGTGAAGTCTAGCCATGATGATGAGTAGCACATCTTGCCTAGCAAACAGTATTTTAACCATGCTTATTGAGCTAAGGAAAATGAGAAAATTAGCTCATGTGAAATACATATTCAATGATATTAGTATTGTTTTTGGACAAGAATTACACAGCAGATGCTGTCTTCTGCTAACATACAACTTGGCCACAGTTCAGCTGGTCATGTCTGTGGTTTCCCATATGCTGTATTTTATGATCCTGTTAAGGAGAGAAGTTGACTAATACAGAGACTTGACCTGGACAGCAGCACATCTGACCCTTTCAGTGGTTCTTTCCATCATCTCTCTGCAACAAAGAGAGGTCCCATTCACGTCAGACAGAAGACTCAAGTTGACTCTTTGAAAATGGGCATCTGGAAATGCCCTGAGAGTAGTAGCTGAATTTTAGCTGGGCATTTTCATAGCTTGCCCCACTTGCAGATGCAGCTTTTATTCATGTACTACTATAGTAGATTGGATCACCAAAAGAGCAATAGGTATGCATGAAGCTAAGATAATTAAATCTTTAAAAAAAAAAAAAATCAAGGACTAATGCATCACAAAACCTTTGACCTTCCCACCCATGTTAATAACATATATTAAACTCAAGAGACTGTGCAAGAAGTACAATAAACTGCAACAATTGTATCTCAGTGTTCCATGAAACCACTTACAGAAAACAAGTGATACCACACCATTTTGTAAGAGCTCATCCTAAAATATAGTGGCAATTGCATGTACCAAGTATGTCAGGGTGAACTGGTAGCCTTAATTACAAGCTCCTCCTTGCTCAGATGCATAACTTGTCTGTAAGGCCACAGCCTATTCAAAAAATTAACAGTTATAAGATTTTCTAGATCCACCCAGGAAGCAGGAAGATAATAGCATTTTCCCATCTGTGTATCACCTCAAGCATGTATAGACTTTAATGAAACTTGCATAGATCCCAAAGCCTTTGAAGAACATTAGCAAAATACTTCAGAGCCAACTAGCCACCCTGTTTATAGTATATCTTGACACCTATGCTAACAGCTAACTGAAACTGAACAGGTGAAGCAAGAAAAATCCATCCCAAGGAGAATGTAGCTCTTGCAAATTAGCAAATGAGCATCTCTGTGTCCCTCTAGAATTCCACACTCAGTGGTTTCAGGTGGACAATTAATTTAAAGGAGCAGTAGGAAATTATGCCAAAAAATACTTTTTTTCTTTTTGAGAAAGGAAACAAGAAACTTTTTTACAAATCATCTACATCAAAATTAAAATGTTAGGTTAGACTGGATATTAGGAATAAATTCTTCATCATGAAACAGTCTGCCCGGGGATTTGATTGAGAATACCACCCCTTGAGGTATTTAAAAGACACATAGACATGGCATTTAGGAACATGGTTTAGGGGTGGACTTGGCAGTGTTAGGTTTATGGCTGGACTCAATCTTAGAGGCTATTTCCAACCTAAGTGATTCCATGATTAAGTACAGAAAATGCCACTAATGCGATTCTCTCATAACTGTTCATATGATAAAATTCCTAAGTGTACAAAGCACTTACTATTCAACAGAGGAACAGAAAAGCTCAACTCAGCATTCCAACTACTCTTTTGAAAAGATCCTGAATAAATTGTGAAACAGGAAATAAACAGGAAAACAGTTAAAAGGTGCAACCTACCTTCTCTGTGCTGCTTTAAAAGTAGGTGCTTTTCTTTTTAAGTCCAGTCTCTGACCACTGTATTATATTCTACATTCTACTTTATTTCTTACTTTTCTTGCTCTATCGCAATCATCATCTTCTTTCCTGTTTTCCGTTTTCTCAAAATAAGATTTATCAGTAAGAATCATCACAAATTACTAAAAGGGGATATTATAAAGAAAGAAGAAAAAATATAAAAAGAAAGAAAGAAAGGAAAAGTGAAGGTGACTGGCAATAGGAGTGGCCTGTTGTTTATTTTTTAACTGTAACGCATAGTATGTTTTAAAATGACGGCAGTATCTGCCAAGCAGTGCAAACACAAATCTAAACCTGCTACATGCACAAAATCCCACGTATATTTTGAGATGTTTTTCAAATTAATTCTTCCATGTTGTGAAAGCAGTGGCTGATGTTGAACAATTTTATTCGCTTCCTAGTTGCTACCGCTTATCTGTTTCCAACATGTTAAACCAGGCATAAAATTATTTTAAATGGCAGATTCTGGTCCACAGCCAGCTTGTGCTTTGTCAAGGCTCCACCAATGGCCCAGATATGCAATGCCTCTTACATTCTGGCAGGAAATTCCTCCCCCGCTCAACCAAAGCTTTGGGAAGTAGATGCAACATGCTGCTCTAGTTCCCAATTGCTTAGAAAACATGCAGTGCCTTTTGGCATTGTAGAGCCAGAGTCAGCACACTGCAACTACTCTCTGATGCAGGTCCTTGTCAACAGTGAATTAATCAGGGTCTACTTTCAGTAGACTCAAATTAATTACATAGTTCTTTGTTAACTATGATATTCACTGAGTAAATATCTCAATGACCAAGGCAGTGTAAGTAATAAAATAATTACAGATCTTTAGGACACAAAATTTTCACCCAAAATCTGTGAATGGAGTTGTTTGGGAAATTGATCCTTGCAAGTAACTCTGGTGCTGCATCCAGCCCTCAAGAGAGAAACCTTTATAATCTCTCTACAAATTGCTTTTTATGAGAGCTTGCATCAAAATAAATAATCTGTCTTCAGTTTTTTAGGAAAGTCATCTCAGCTTCAAAATATTTGTATGCAGGCAGGAGAAAGATGGGTTTGAGGAAGAGCAAGAGAGTGGCAGGTTAAAAAGAGGTCAAATAGTGACAGCCTGTACAATAGTGGCTTCAAGTTGAAAAGTCACAATAATGTGCTGAATGACACAGCAGCAACTGAAAAGACGTATTTGCAATTGAAAAAGTGAGGTCAGAACAAGTCCAGGCTCTGAAACTAAGCCCTACAAGTCATTAGTTTCTGCCACTGAAGCAGGTATTATGTCACCCTGTGCAACTCCATATGGTTGGTGACTGTTCAGCCCTGTTATTTGTCAAGGTCTCTCTTCAGGGTCTCTCTAGGTCCTCCCAATTTTGCATCATCAGCAAACTTATTTAGTATACCTTTGAGTCCTGTGTCCAAGTCATTTAGGGAGATGTTGAAGAGCACAGGGCCTACAATGCAGAATTGGAATCAGTATTGATAGGTCACCAGTCTGATGTTCCCCCCTTTTCCTATAACCCTTTGTGCCTGCTTGACTTCGGACATTTTGGAATTGCCTACCCCTATGCTCTTCAGAGGTGATGCTTAAAAAATGTCCAGCACTGATGGATCCCAGCACCTCCAAAAGCATTTTCCCAGGGGACCTCCATAACTTGTTCCCTGAGCAGCCTGAAATTGGCTTTCCTCATGTCCAGAGTTGAAGTTTTGCTGGCACTTTCTCTCCTGTAAACTTAATTACCTCATGGTCACTGCGGCCAAGGCAGCACCAATCACCACTTCACTCATGAGAGGCTGTCCTGCCTGGTGGATGAGGGGAAGGCTGTGGATGTGTCTATCTGGACTTCAGCAAAGCCTTTGATACCATCTCCCATAATATACTCCTGGAAAAGCTGCAGCCCATGGCTTGGACAAGGGCACTCTGTGCTGGGTCAGGAACTGGCTGTAGGGCCGGGCCCAGAGAGTGCTGGTGAACGGGGCTGCATCCAGCTGGCGGCCGGTCACCAGTGGTGTTCCCCAGGGATCAGTGCTGGGCCCAGTTCTGTTTAACATCTTTATCGATGATTTAGATGAGGGGATTGAGTCCATCGTTAGCAAATTTGCAGATGATATCAAGCTGGGGTGAGTGTTGACCTGCTGGAAAGCAGGAGGGCTCTGCAGAGGGACCTGGACAGACTGAAGATTTGGGCTGATTCCAACAGGATGAGGTTCAACAAGGCCAAGTGCCGGGTCCTGCACTTTGGCCACAACAACCCCCTGCAGCGCTACAAGCTGGGCACAGAGTGGCTGGAGAGCAGCCAGGCAGAAAGGGACCTGGGGGTGCTGATCGACAGGAGGCTGAACATGAGCCAGCAGTGTGCCCAGGTGGCCAAGAAGGCCAATGGCATCCTGGCCTGGATCAGGAAGAGTGTGGCCAGCAGGAGCAGGGCAGTGGCCACACCTTGAGTATTGTGTCCAGCTCTGGGCCCCTCAGTTCAGGGAGGATATTGAGGTGCTGGAGCGGGTCCAGAGAAGAGCAACAAGGCTGGTGAAGGGACTCGAACACAAGTCCTGTGAGGAGAGGCTGAGGGAGTGGGGTTTGTTTAGTCTGGAGAAGAGGAGTCTCAGGGGTGACCTCATCACTCTCTACAGCTACCTGTAAGGAGATTGTAGCCAGGTGGGGGTTGGTCTCTTCTCCCAGGAAACTAGCACTAAAACAAGAGGACACAGTTTTAGGCTACACAAGGGGAGGTTTAAGTTGGACATAAGGAAGAATTTTTTCATGGCAAGGGTGATTGGCCTTTGGAATGGGCTGCCTAGGGAGGTGGTTGAGCCCCTATCCCTGGAGGTGTTTAAGAAAAGACTAGACATGGCACTTAGTGCCATGGTGTAGTTGACAAGGTGGTACTTGGTCATAGGCTAGACTTGATGATCTCAGAGGTCTTTTCCAACCTAATTGATTCTGTGAAAACAAAGGTCCTTTCCATATATACACAGTGCAGAACTCCGTACAACTATGCTGTGGGTAGCACTGTGTAACACTGCTTGATGAAGGATTTCTTCCCTAAAGTATGTTGAGTTCCACTAAGAATAAAAAAATCTACATGAGTGATGCATATAGTGCTTCTCCTTTTTTCCTTTCAGACACATATGGCTTCTTTAAAATAAACAAATAAAAAAATCAATAGATTGACATGCATAAATAAATAGATAAATGTTTTTACAACCAAGTAATAAAATGCACTGATTCCCATTTTCAAAAAACTTTTGCTGATACAAGGACATCTTTTGTGATCAGTAATTCAACCTTTAGTATTATTATATAGCATTGAAGCACTCAGCAAGAATCAGAAAACCCTTCATAATAATCCTTTCTATAAATTATATTTCATGAGAGATTGCATGCCTCAAAATTTCCCTCCCTTTAAGTGAAATATATGTGTTTAGAGTCTCCCACTTAAACACACTTTACTAGCAGTTACTAAGCTAAATTAGGCTTATGTGACTGAAAATGGAAGAAGCTAATGACCTGTTCTTAAAATAATTACAAAAATCCATATTCTTAATAGGCTTGATTATTTCTAGTTCATAAGCAGAGCAAGACTTGTATCTTCACAGTGATACACTGTGTGTAGTTCTATTCTCAGAATATTATTTATTGTTAAAAGGAATTTCTAATCTGACACTGTCTCTTTCCCTCAAAGAGCTTTCAAACATCACTTTGTTATGATAAAAGAAAATAATACAAAAGTAGGACTGACACACTTTTTTGACCCTTCTGTAAAGAAAATTACCTCCACTGAAAAATCTATCTCAGTAAATGAGAATACTTGGGACCTTTATATTTTTCTCCTCCTAAATACAACAATTTTTAAAATAATTAAAAAAAAAAAAAAACTAAAACAACAACAAAAACAAACACAAAACAACACAAAGCCTTGCAGATGCTCTTTCAATTGATAATTCATTTCGTTTTACAAGCCAAGGGTGGGAGTGCCCAGGAACAGAAAGCAGTACAGCAGCACAGTCAGTACACAAAGCTAGCAGCTCTCAGCCCTGACTTAGCCTACACTATGCAATCTGTAACAAGTGGACATTCGTATTGAAAGGCAGAATTCAGCCCACAAGATACACTGCAAAGATGGAAACATTTACAAAAATCCCTCATCAGATACAAATAAAATAGCAGGGAAGGACCTTGAACTCCAAACTAGTCAGGAGTTTTCCTTGCTTATTTTTGTCAGTAAAACCTAAAGCCAAATTAGCACTGCAGCCATTATGCACATTGAAAACCCTTGTACAAGTACACTGGATTTAAAATAGCAACCAGGAAACTACTGACACTCAAAATAAACAATTCCATTTTAGTATTTGCATTTATTTTCTTTAGATTAGTTGCCTGTAGTTGATAATTCTTGAAAACATTTGCCAACTTAACCATGTAATTGTATTGAGTATACTTAATAATTTAAGCAATTAAGTATTATCAAGCCTGAGTTCAATACTCACATTTCCATTTGTGTTCTGTTCTAATGGAATGGACACTAGAATTCAACTGAAAAGCAAACAAAATAAATGTCTACTAATGAAAACTAAATTATGGCTTGGAAGGGAGTTGGAGATATGGACAGTATTCAGTATTACTTTCATGTATGTTTCTGGGCTTACATCTTTTTTCTTATAATTTCACTGACAGTGCCAAAGAGAAAAAAAAGCCTTCTTTCCTCAGTTCTCCTCATCAGTTTCTGAAGTTTGTACAGGACGTTGATGTAAGCAATCTGTGTAATCGTTCAAGGAAAAGCTATTGCTGTAAATATTGGATAAGGAGATACTATTATAAAGGAGTCAACTTTCATAAGGTTTGTAATTTTGGAAAGGGTTGAGGATTTTTTTAATTTGGTACCATTACATAATTCAAATTTCAGATTCCACTAGGTATTTAATTATTTAATCCTTAATACTGTGCAGGGAAAACAAAGCAAAACATCTGTTAGTGGTTTGTTATGACGGTGGGATGGTTTGTAACTTTCCCTTTTTCCTTGGTTGCCACTCAGAATAACAGACCGGCCTAACAACATCACCACAGGAACTCCAGTTCATTGCTTGTTTGCATCAGGCATAAAATACAGTACTTAAAGCAACGACCTCAGCATTCTAAGTGCTTGACAGAAATTTCTTTGTGAGAACTACATAGCCTTACACAGATTATTTATTTGGCCTGACAGGAGTTCAGAATTGTTGTGTAAAATTAACTTTTTTAAGGTGGTGGGTGTATAACCCATGTACCTTCCATATATCCTCAACTATGTTTCCACTGACTGCATTGGGACCACTCAGTTATTTTCACTCACCTTAATGCACATCAGAAGACTTTTTGAAAAAGAGCTAACCATTTCTCCATACTAGAGCTCTAAGACCTAAACTTCTGTCTGTGTTTCCCACCCTGAGCTTTTGAAGTGCTTTACACCTGAAACTGATCCATTTCCTGCATGATGTTTTGCTTTGAAGATTTACTTCTCGGTGATGTCGCTAACAGGTTAAGCAAATAGAAATTGTACACACCTTAATTTAAAATTAAAAAAAAATATGTAAGCTTTGTGTATTATTCATGGTAGTTTTGCCTAAAGGTTATGTAAATTATAACCCTATTCCCACAGTAGCACAGATTAGCTTTAAAGCAGCACATATAACTACTAACTGTCCTCCAAATCCACTCTGACAGGAGCTGGAGAAGCATGGATCCATCTAATTAGTTACATGCTAACTTAACTGGCATCAGTGCACTTAAAGATACCTGAACTTCTGTGCCTTCATATGCAAAGGTATTGGCTCAATGCATTTTTTTGCAGCTAATAAACATGCAATCTGTCATACAGCCCAGTTAAAAATGATTTTTAAAAAATGTTTCAAGTACACTGACATATAGATGCAATGAAAGGTATGTGTATTTAATTATCCCACTCCTATATCTCAGCTATCAGCCATAAGGAGAGCACTATATATACTTGCATTCACTTCTGATTAGCTAATGAAGTAAAGGACAAATCTGTTGCAAGCAAGAAAACCAACTCCATAATTCAGGTGTGCTGTATTAAACTTTACACATGGTATCTCCGAATAGCTCATGAATAATGAAGTAAGCATGCAACTGGTTTTTCTTCACATTTTTGGACAGGAATTGAGAAAAGTCATAGTGAATTGGCATTCTTCACCACACAATCTTCAATCACATTAAACAATCCTTTAAAAGCTAACTGTGAAATGTTCATTTAAAAGTATTTAAGTTCTTTAACTTAGTTATTTTCTGACAGACATTCCCTATATTACTGTCTTTCAACACTAACATGTAAGCTGATTTCCTCATGCCTAAAGCCTGTTATCAAGTCTAATTTTAACTATTCTAGTTTAGTAAACTAATCTAGTCTAATTCAACTTAAGCTAGTCAAATACCTGACACAAATCAGTAGAAACACTTTTTTTTTTTTTCCCAAATGGATTTTCATTTTCCCTAGTACCTCAACATCTGTCTCCAAAGCAGCAAACTACACTGGAAGTCAACAAGCAGCTCACCAGCACTTTCACCTTGTGCAATGTACTCTAACACTTTGTTAAAACCTCTGAGTTTTTCACTTTAAAACTTAAAAGTTAGAGATGCCAGATACTTTTTATTGTTAAAAAGTGTAATTTTTTTAAGTATTAAAAGATGCTTATCATATTGAAAATACACCTCTCAAGGTCAGAGCACACATAATTTATTGTATAAAAGTACAGCAATTTTGTAGAAATTGAAGAGCTTGGTAGAGTTGAGACTCACCTTTGAAATCTGTAGATAACATTATGGACATTGCCAAAGCAGGGCAAGTGTAAATCTAGGTTATATCATTCAGAAGACTGTGACTGTGCCAGCACACAACTAGGTACTAGCAATCATTCAGGATTCTCCATGCCAAATTCAAAACAAAGAAGTATTAAAATATAGTTTATTAATTGAAATGGGGTTCCACTGCTAAGCATCCAGACATTTATTACCTCCTTGGAAGCACACCTAATACACAACCAGCTTCACAGCCCATGTATCCTTGGCCTGTCAAAGAAGACTTTTAAAAACCTCTTACTTGCTCAGATAATTGTGAAGAATGACAGAACTCATGCTCTCATAACACACATCTACTTTGTTTCCTAAAATCATATTTTTATTACAAATAATCATTATTCATACTAATCCCTAAGCAGACAAGGGTATAATAAAACAAGGCATTATTTTGCCACCATCATTTTGTGACTACATTATCCCAATGTCATATCCTCTAGCCTGTCAAATGCTATTCTGCTCCACTGGTATCTTTCCAAATAGTGATGCAAAGACCTTTTCCCTGGTCTACAGCTTCAGCACATCCCTTTGTGCAGTCACAGTCCCTGGTTCTCATGGGGGAATTCAGCCACCCTAACATCTGTGGAAGGACAACACATCAAAGCACAAACCAAACGAGATTCTTGGAAAGCTATTGATGACAACTTTCTGCTACATGGAGCCAACAAGATGGAGTAGCCAACAAGAGAAGGTGGGCTGCTGGACCTTATACTAGCTAAAATGGAAGGTCTGGTTGCAGATGTGAAGGTTGAGGGCAGCCTTGGTTACAGTAACCATAACATCATGTAGTTCTGTATTATGTGAGGAGAAAACAGGGCAATGAGAAAGATCACAACGTCAGACTTCAGGAGAGCTAACGTCAGCCTCTTCAGGGACCTTTTGGAAAGAATCTCATGTCCTGAAGGGTGTCCTAGAGAGCCAGTATTCTAGGATTACTTCACTCAGGCTCAAGACCAGTGCATCCTGGTGAAGAAGGAATAAAGCAAAAGAGCAGGAGAACTACACAGGTGAGCAAGGAACTCCCACCAAAACTCAGACCTAATCAGAAGGTGAAAACAGGGACAGGCCACCTGGGATGACTATAGAGATGTTGTCAGAGTATGCAGAAATGCAATAAGAAAGGCCAAAGACCATTTGGAAATAATCTGGACAAGGGTGTCAAAGATAAGAACAAGGGCTTTTTCAAATACATCAACAACAAAAAGGAAAGTGTGACACCGCTTCAATATGGAAAGGGGACCATTGCGAAAGAGGTAGCACAGAAAATAGAAATATTGAATGTTTTCTTTGTTTCACCAGTCCTAGGAAATCCATAACCCAGGAGATAGAGACGAAGTCTGGAAGAAGGCAGACTTTTCCTTGGTCAAGGAAGGCTGGGTTAGAGACCATTAAGGTGAGCCTGACATCCACAGGTCCATGGGGCCTGATGTGATTCATCCATATGTCCTGAGAAAGCTGTCAGACACTATAGCTGGATTACTCACAATCATCTTTGAAAATAGTCAAGGCAATCAGGGGAGGTGCCTGAGGACTGGAAGAAAGCAAATGTCAACCTGGTCTTCAAAAAGGGCAAGAGAGAGGACCCAGGGAACTACTGGCTAGTCATCTCAGTCCCTGGAAATGTGATAGAATGGCTTATCCTGGATGCCATTTCTGAGCACATGAAAGACAAGGCAATCAGGACTAGTTAGCATGGATTCACCAAAGGGAAATCATGCTTAAGCAACCTGATTGCTTTCTATGATGGGACAACTGGCTGGGTGGATGACAGAAGAGTGATGGATGTTGTCTACCTGGAATTTAGCAAGGCTTTGGACAGTGTAAAATCTTCAAAGTCAAACTCATGAAGCATGATCTTGATGAGTGGATGTTGAGGTGGATTGGAAACTAGATGAACAGCAGATCCCAGAGGGTTGTACTCAGTGTCACAGGGTCTAGTTGGAGGCCTGTCAGCAGCAGTGTCCCCCAAGGTTCAATACTGGGCCCACTGCTGTTTAACTTATTCATCAGTGACTTGGTTGAAGGGACAGGTGTCCCCTCAGCAAGTTCACTGATGACACAAAGCTGGGAGGAGGGGGAGCTGGGAGCCCCAGGGGGCTGTGCAGCCCTTCAGAAGGACCTCAACAGCTTGGAGAGATGGGGAGGGAGGAACTGTCTGAAATTCAACAAAGGCAAGTGCAGTGTCCAGACCTAGGGAGGAATAATCCCAAGCACCAGCACAGGCTGGGGAGTGACCTTCTGGAAAGCAGCTCTTTGGAGAAGAACCTAGGGGTCCTGGTGGACAAGAAGCTGTCCATGAACCAGCAGTGTGTCCTTGTGACCAAGAGTACCCTGGGGTGCATTAAGAAAAGCATTCCCAGTGGGTCAAGGGAGGCGATCCTGCCCCTCTGCTCAGCCCTGGTGAGGCCACATCTCAAATGCTATGTCCATTTCCAGGCTCCTGAGTACAAGAGAGATATGCAGCTCCTGGAGTGGGTCCAGTAGAGGGCTACAAAGATGATTTAAGGACTGGAGGGGATCTTGTCAATGCAAAAAAGTCTAAGGGAGGGTGTCAAGAGGATGGATCTAGGCTCTTCTTCTAGTGCCAGGCAAAAGGATGAAAAGGCAACAGGCAGAAACTGATACACAAGAAGTTCCACTTAAATATAAGGAAGAACTTCTTTATTGTATGAGTAATTGTGCACTGGAACAGGCTGTCCAGAGAATTTATGGACTCTCCCTCACTGGATATATTCAAAAGCTGTCTGGGCACAATCCTGTGTAGGATAGTGCTCTAGAGAAACCTGCTTGAGCAGAGAGGTTGCAGTGGTCCCAACCAACCTAAAGCATTTTGTGGTCCCTCCAGTGTTTTCATCATTTCCACCAGCTAATCTTCATCCACCTGTTCCCAGTTGTAACTCAGCATATAAGGTGCCTATCAGGACCCTCTCACTTTATGCCTCATCTCATTCCTCATGAGTGAGAGAGAATAACAATTACCTATCCTTCTCAGCTCCCATAGTACACTTCTTAAACTTCCAAAACTAGAAACATAGTGTATATTTCCTTACAGGCCAGACCTTTCTCAGGAAAAATGGAATGAAAATACATTCCATTATAATGTTCCAGTCCCCCTTCTCGGCAAAGAAATTTTCTTGACATTATGTCAGAGACCACTACATCACACTGCCCAGTGTAGTTTCTTTACCTGCAGGCACCCATCTTGGCAACAGGCTTAAATTAAGAACTTGGGCTCAGAAAAGAACTCAGTTGCATTTGATGATTCAATAGTTACCGCCTGTCTTGGTGAACACTGTCCAACTGCAACATATTAAAACATATTGGCAAAAGGGTTTCAGACTGCAGTATTTTCTCTGCTGTTTGCCATGAGCTAAGAGCACATACGACTTCTCATCTAAATGGTAGCAAGCTGTTTTATTTATATATATATAATATACTATTCCACTGCGTGTCTGTGTCCTTGAACATGACTAAGAAGTGTATCTTACTTTGTGTTTGTGTAGCAAAACTGCATCCTTATCCATGCCTTAAGCTCTGTGACACTATTGTGATAATGTGATGATGCAGTAAACATTGATAACACCATCCATTGAAATGCACTCCACATGTTTCACTCTGTGTCAAGCTGTCATTTGCATGTTGACTCTAAGCTCCTTGCATTCATTAGATATACTAAGACTGAGATTTAGTTGTCTGGTTTGGCTTTTTTAAATTACAGAAATGAAATAACAGACAATCTTAATGAAACTTGCACTACACACATTTTTTTAATTTAAAAATGGCAAATTCTGCAAAAATAAAAGGGTAATATGGTAAAGAAAAACAATTTATTAGCATGGAGGGAAATTGTTATCAGCCCCTTTTGCAAGAAAGCAGAAAAAGGTACACTGAAAATCTGTGACAATTCTAATACTGAGGAACAATGGGCTCTGAAATAACGTGATTCTGTCATCACCAAATTATAAGCCTCTGACAGGCATATGGTGTAATTTCTGGAAATTTCAACTGCTTCCTGTGTTGTGCTCTCTATCTGTACTCCCAAATGGTTGTCTTGTAAACAATACTGAAAAACATAATGCTTCAGATGACCTGGTGTGCCTGAATTCCAGCAGTAACACTGTTGTGCATAAGGTCACAGCTTTGCTGGTGCAAATCACAAGGACACAGGAAAGAGTAATCCTTAGCATCCCTCTGGGACACAATATCTACCCTATCCAGCAGAAAAACAGATTTATCAATTAAACCCCACCACTCTGGAGCAGCGACAATGTAGAGATACCCTGGATGTCTACTTCTCTCCTGAGCACTTTGGAGGGACACAGTGAGCCTGTGAACCTGGGATGAGTATCAGAGCTACACTGTGATTAATGCAAGCTCTGTCTCCACTCTGTGTAAAACAGGAGAAGCCCAGAAGGCAGATAATAAATATGAATGGTATCTTGGTTTTCCACACTGGATGTAGCAAAGCATGTTCTCATTCATGAGCTCTGCAGAAGACAAGTTCCAGTGCAGTGCAAGACACTATCCCACACAGTCACCTGAGGAACTAAATGCCTCTTAGAGAATATGAATCTCAGGGAATATCTTCCCACATGAATGTATCTACATGTACAGAGGGGAGAGCATTAGTGTTTCTATGCAGATTTTGGAATTTTATAGTCATTCTTGCAGAACTCAGGAAGTACTCCAAATTAAACAGCCATTACAGACTCTCTCCCAACAGCAGCTTTTATCCTTAAAATCTTCTTTTATCCTTAAAATCTACACTCCTCAACATGCCCCATAGGAGCATTATAAATAGACATTAGGTCCCACTACTAGACTGGTCCCACTACAACCACAAAATTCATGCAAAGCATCTCATTTCTCTGAGGGACTGGACCACATCAGTCAGCTCATTTCCTAGGAGAAGTCCTGACTACAGCTGTGGGTCACTGCAGCCCCATTACAGGCATTTGCAATCTCATATGGTAAATTACTAAAACTAACCTCCAGTACTGCCCAGTGTGGCTGAACCTTCATATTACCCACATCTAATTTTTCACTCAGTACTGCTATGTTCTTGGTGCCAAATTCTTCATCAAATCTCCAAACCACAAAGATCAAGACAGATGGAAAGCAACGGGTGACTTGTACCTCCACGCACTCTCATACTCATTTGGGGATAAAGGCAGTCGCTCAATGTTATATCTTGCAAATTTTATTAATTGCCTCACTGTCAGAGAACTGTTTCAGAATTTGCTTCTTAAAATTTGTCATGCCAGCTAAGCCACTGGAAGTGCCCAGTGCACAAAATCAGAGCTTTAAACATTTTTCATTCGCTTAACAGAAAGCATGTTACATGCTATACCCATAGCCATAGTTCACATCATTATATGCAGTCTTCACCATTTGTGGTCTCCCTACATAAAGAATAAAATTTGACTACAAGCATATGCTCTGTTACATTTGGGCTACTAACAAGATGAAGGATGTCATCAATATTACAGCAGATCTGGCACCAGCTAAAGCACATCTGCATAGATGAAGGAGCAATCATTAAGGCTTTACAGACTCACTTTTCTCCAGAGTGTATAAAATCCTCCCTACATGTCCTTAAGTGCTGGAGTTCATTTTGATCTCTGATTTAGCTCAAAGATGTGCAAAAACAGGTACAGCATTAACTACAGACTAAGTGCCCAAGACAGCACTGTGGTTTTTTTATTCCAGTGAGTGCATAAAATATCATGTGTTCACAAATTGCATCAAAATGAGGTTTACGTTGAACAGAAATATACAATTGTCTCACTCATAAAGCAGAAACCTCTCTCTCAGAAGGACAACTCAACTCATGGTATTTCTGCATAGAAATACTGGTACAGGAATCCCACTGCACCTTTGGGAGGACAGTACTTTCCCTTTTATTTCCCTCCTTTCTTAAGAATACCTTCAGCTGATCTATTTCAGAAACGCATGGGAAAGGCTAAACAGCTCAAAATGAGAAAAACAATATTCTGTAGAAGCAGATTTAATTTTCATTACAAAGCAATATCAAATTTGTATGAACACAATAGGAAAACAGAATTCATTAAACTGGCTTCCCCATGGATTCATAATCTTTCTTCGTCATTCAGTCTGCAGGATAAAACACATAGAATTCTCCTCCAGCAAATGTTTTGGTTACTGCGTAAGCACTGAATCCTCTGGAGACAGAGAAGGCAGAGGAAGGTTAGAAAATGCAATTCCTTCTGCACCTCTCAGAGAAGTGCTAAGCATTATGTAGGGCACAAACCAGCTCTGCAGGTTCACCACGAGCATAGCTCTTCTTCTCTGAGTACTGCAAAGTCAGCAAATTGGGAACGTCAAAAAGAATTTACATGTCACTGTGCCTTGTTCTTTAAAAAGCAGAAACTAGGAGTGTGTGGGAAAAAAACACTTCGATGCAGTGAACAGAAAAAAGAATTTTCTTCCTCAGCAGACTACCTGTGTGGCCAAATGTGAAAGCAAAGAGATTTGCTTCATAGAGAAAAAGGATGGTAAAAATGATAGTAGTACTGAGAAAGTCAGCAAGAGAACCTTAGAGCTCTGTTTGAGGCAGGGGAGGAGCAAGGACATCACCAGCATAACTGGCAACCTGCTTGAACATCAGGAAGAACATAGTAGTTCTTGGCCATACCTGTCAACACCCGGTAGACTTTCACCCTTCGTGGAGTACCACCAAAGTACTGTTTGTCTAAGAAGAAGGAGGGCATCAAAATCACTATTAGAAATCAGTGCCCTCAAAATGACCAAAAGCTCCTCCTGTGAATGGAGGAAAATAAGAAGGGGAAGGCAACTAAATCAACATCTGCACTTCCCCTTTAATTTTCTAACCAATAAAAGATAAAGCTTTTAGAAGCAAGTTAATGGAAACATCTCACATGCAGTGAAAGTTCTTCTATCCTCAGGATGCAGGCTACATATGGAAAAGCTGAAAAGGAAATGCACCTTTCTTATAGTTTTTGGATTACAGTATAGTTCTGACCACAAAGCAAGAAGTGCATTCACAGAGTAAAAAAGAACTGTGAAAAGACAGATGTTGGAGCTATAAAAACATTCAGTTAGTGTCTATTTTTTCAGGACACAAGATACTCACTTAATTACTCACCCCACCTAATGAGAGAAAACTATGTACCATTTCCTGTACGTAGTTTAAACATCTTGTTTAGATTGGATGTGTAAACAAATTCTAGTGCGCACACACACAAAATTAAAATATGTGAATATTCATACAGAAGAATATATTAGCAGTGCTCAGTTTTAACAGACAATTCGTCTAGGGAGAAAGGGAGGTCTAGTTTTCAAAAATTATTCATTTCCTCATGCTACATGAAAGCACCTGATGGATATAGAAACATTTCCACTATACTTGAACCACCCCAGTATCATTCAGGATTTTTTCATGTCAAAAACCTGTACTAAATCTGTCAAAAATCTACTAAAAACTGAAAGCATTCAGTCTCAATTTAAAAATAGGTAACTATCATTAAGGCTTTGGAAAAGACAGGAAAAAATCTATTTTGAATTTAGAGGGGTCAATCTAGCAGACCACAAAAATAAAGATTTTTCTCATTTTAAAACCAATTAAAATAAATTAAACTGGTAAGAGTAACTTAGCTAATGACCAAGAAAGTGTATAAATTGAAGGTTTTAAGGACAGCCTGGTTGTTACAAAACTTGATTCCTATAAATTGTAAAAAAATGCATACAAACAATTAGGATATTGTAAAAGCCTCACAACTGTACAGATCATTAAAGGTAAGTTACAGGATGTATATAAATACACATATATACACAGTACCCTATGCAGGGAGTATGTTACAAGAGTAACAAAATATAGTAAGTGAGTACAGATAATTCACTGAACCAATAAAGTACAAAAGATTACCAAAACTAACAAACCAAACCAACCTACCAACCAACCAAAAAAACATAAAAACAAACCCCCTACAAAATATAGCATGAAACTTCTGGTAAACACTGTCCAAAGACTAACTCCAGATCGTAATCATCAAATGATGATCAAAAAAGTATCTTGGTGGTGAAAAACATCAATGGGACAAAAGCTAGCAATGATTTGCAGAACCTATAACAATTCTGGAACAGTCTCTGTGAAATAATTACAGGAGTCAACAATCCAGAAAATTATGCTTATAAACCAACCTAGGTTTCTCTTTCCAAGACAGTGTATTACCCCATTCCAAATGAAAAGTAAAAATCATAACATAGAAGTGCCATGAATAGAATATCTGTAAAAAGACTGAAATGTGTTTGTTGGACTGAAGAAAAGGGTAATGGAAAAGAGATGCAACTGGTGACTTGGATCATGGCCTCCAAAGGGAGTGTGGGTTTAGGCACAGTATTGATATCTTAATCCATGATGGCGACAGCAGTAAGCTAAGAGCTGCTGAAAGGCAGGAGTAGCAATCAAAACCTCTGGGGCTGCAGAGAAGAACTATAATTCCTACTTCCCCTTCTGCCCCTATCCAAACACAACCCCTTAGTTCTTTCTACATTCACAAACTGCTCAAGCCTCTAACAGAGCAGGGAGACAGCAAATTATTTACATAAACCTAAATGAAACAGCTCATCCCTTGATACCTTAAAGCAAATGTGAAATATGGAATAAGGAGGGGAACATATTAGAGTAGTAATAATTACCTCAGTGACTGTAATTGTAGATTTAAGAACTATGTGTTCTTTCACTGGAAAGAGCTTCTACATAACAGAATAAACCAAAAACACAGGTGCAAATGCTGAAAAGTTGAAGTGAGTACTACTATCTTTGTATTGCAAACTGACTTGCATAACCACTGAACTCTCTACACAACTGGAGTCTTGTTCTCTTCCCCACATATATCAGCATCCCACTTCAGGAATTTTTTTTCTATGGTATTATTTTTCCCCCTCTAAGTTAAAACTCAGACCAACTGCATGAATTACTTTGTGAGGTCTCGTCATCACAATACGAATTAGGCATTCTCTGATTGTGTTTTCACTGAAATTACACCATAAACTCTTCTGGGCAAGACGCAAACCAGACTCTGATTCTCAAGAAACTAGAGAACGAAAATTGCTTCTTATTTGATGCATATAATTCATGCACAAAAACTAACCAGAACTGTTCTGAACACACTGTCCTGAAACTGTGTAGGTTATTCATTTTCCACGCAGATATGCCACTCCTCTTGTTTTAATGCCCACAGTCCAGCAGTATGGTTTGGTTTGGGGACTGACAACTCCTGCTTTTATCTTCTCCATTCTGGTGGCCATTAAGTACCAACTGCCAGACCATACGAGAAAACTAATCAGGAAATCCTGGCAGTGTGAGTGGATTCTCCAGTCAAAACAGAAAGCCTCCCTGGATCTGCACTTAGCAACTGGCAGGGACACAGCAAGCTGCTGGAGTGATTTTATGTGAATGGCTAAATCTGCAGACTGAATCACTCATGGCACCGTCTGTAAGAGCCTCTGCCATTTCCTTCCCTTTGCCAGAACGGAGCTAAAGAAATCTCACAGAGCAGGAGTAAGCATGGTCAATATGTGTGGTGCACTCCATCGACTGGCACACTGAATGTCTCAAGATGAAACCTTGAAGTCACTTAAGTTCAGGATGGCCCAGCACAGCTTTAGAGTTTAACTTACACCCCAGCTAACTGTCCCATCTAACAGAAGAGCAACCATTACTCTGACTGTGCAGTATTTATCTTTGTTGCTTAATTTTAGATTAATAGAGTGAATGGGAAGAATCAGCTGTCTTTTTTTCTGAAAAGTCTACAGAAACAGGATTAGAAGCATGTTCTGTAGCATCTCTGCGACATGCATAGCACTCCATAGAGAATCTCATCTACATTTTTGCAATTACTGTTCAAAGAAACAAAGAAATAACTATGGCTCATTTCTCACTCTACTATAGTGCTTGAAGTTTGTGTCCATAAAAATAAAACCAAAAAGAGCACCGCTAACTGAAGTTTTGCAGAGTACTTTTGTATTAGACTCTGTTACTAAGAGCATTCAAACAAACAAAAAAACAAAGGAAGAAAAATCGAGAATCTGTCATCCCAGAACAGATTACAGGTACAAATCCAAGAATTACAGCCACAGATTCAAAGCACAGCAATTTTGTAAGCACCTACTAAAACCAGTGTTACTGTTGATTTAAATACCACTGACTGTTTAAGATCCTCCTCACAAGACTTCAAATTTTCCACTTAAAAGGACAGTGTCATGAACATGGCTACCATTTCACATGTTTTAGTATCAAACTATAAAATACATCTTTAGTCATTCTCGATTTTTTTTTCTTCTTTTTCTTTTTGAAAGATTGCATTTATACTAAAACTACTAAAACCCTCCAAGCATTCTGGGGTGTTGAAATCCACCACCCACGCTAGCAAACTGATAGGTCACTCCCTGACAAAAGTACCGTCTTTCCTAGTTAACATTCTTTCTGACTAGTTCTGAGGCATCACCTGGCAGATAGGAGAGTCCAGGAAAAATTCCCGAAAGACAATTCACACATAGACACTGTTTTGGAGATGAAAATGTTTGACTAGCCTCTGTGCCTGGTAACAACACAGTCTGTTGTCATCAACTTCCACATGATTTGACCTCATTTATATTTAATAAATTATTAATTCCTGTTCTAAATTCTCCTGATGCTGTTTGGGTTTGGAGGGTGAGAGGATTGTGGTTTTGTTTTCATTTTGTAATCCTATTTCTTTTGTACTTCTACTACAGTTAAGAGAAAGAGCAGAAAAAGTGGGCATATATATGGAGAGCATGAAAAAGGTTTTACACAGTGTTGCCAGGAATACACAGTCATCTTTGTAACATGTGCCCTTTTACAGTAAGCTTACATATTACCACATCAGGACAAAAAACTGTCAGATGCAAATAATTTTGGTTTGGGGTCTTTTTAAGTACAATTCTGTTCCAAACAGAGTTGCTATGAGGAAAAATATCATTGTGAGATAATACGTTTACAAGGAGCAAAATATCTCCTCAATTCAGATTGTTTACATCTTCCTGGGGCTTAAGTAAACAAGGGGAGAAGACCAAGTATTTTTAATGAAGATGTTGACTGATTTGACATATTTTTCAAAGGAAATATTTAAGAAGCAATCATTTTGCAGCCACTTCACACTAATGTTTCTCACTGCAATTATTTTGAATGGTCAGATTTCCAGCTATTGCAGCAGTTATTTCCATTTGCAAACACTTCTGCTGAAAAAGAACTGAAGGTAAGTATCAGGTTTCTGTAGCCAGGTTTGTGTAGCAGGGGAGGCTACAGGTGTGGGCTTCTGTGAGGAGCTACCAGAAGCTTCCCCCATGTCCAATAGAACTAATGCCAGATGACTCCAGGACAGATCGACCACTGGCCAAGGCTGAGCCAATCAGGGATGACAGTAACACCTCTGTGATGACATATTTAAGAAGGAAGAGAAAAAAATTTATTGGGCAGAAGAAAATTGCAGCAAGAGAAGAGTGAGAACACATGAACAATGATGTAGACACCAAGGTCAGTGGCGAAGAAGGGGGAGGAGCTCTCCAGTCACCGGATCTGAGGTTCCCTTGCAGCCTGTGGTGCAGATCACAGTGAGACAGCTGTGCCCCTGCAGCCCAGGGAGGTCCATGGGGATGCAGAGATCCACCTGCAGCCCATGGAGGAGACCCACCTAGACTGGGTGGATGCCCGAAGGAGGCTCTGACCCTATGGGAGACCCATGCTAGAGCAAGGTCCTAGCAGGGGCCTGCTGACCCATGGAGAGAGCAGCCCACGCTGGAGTAAGTTTTCCTGGCAGGACTTGTGGCCCTGTGGGGGACCTACACTGGAGCAACCTGTTCATTAAGGACTGCACCCTGTGAAAATGCATTGCAGCAGTTTCTGAAGAACTACTGCCTATGGAATGGACTCACATTGTAGAAGTTCCTGAAGGACTGTCTCCCATGGGTCGGACCCTATGGGAACGGAGGAAGAACTCCTCTCTCTGAGCAGCGGTAAAAACAACCAACTGACCGTAATCACAATTCCCCATCTCCCTGCACCACTGGAGGGAAGGAGGTAGAACTTGAAAGGAAAGAGGGGTGGGGGAAAGGAATTTTTAATATTTCTTTTACTTCTCATTCTCCTGCTCTGATCCTGTTAGCAATAAATTTAATTAACATCCCTATTCTGAGTCTGTTTTGCCTGTGACGGTGATCAGTGAGTGATCTCTCCCAGTCCTTATCTCAGTTCATGAATCCTTCCTTATATTTTCTCTCCTCTGTTCAGTTGCAGAGGGGAGGGAGAAAGTGGGTACATGGCATCCAGCCAGCATCAACCCACTGCAGGTATATTGTCCATACTTTCTCATTTCTGGTTGTAAGCAACCTTGAAAAATCTTATATATTCACTTAACCTTATACAGATTAGTATGATACATTTTTTTCTCAAGTTTCCAGCCAGGAGAAACTTTCAGTCAAGGCAAATTTTTTCTCTAAAGGTAACAGTACTAAATCAACAACGCTCATTCTTTAGTAGCTCCGATAAGTATGAATACAATGATTACTGTTGACACTTGGCCTACTACTGCCATAGAACAGCATCTATCTTGACAGCATAGTGAAATGGTGAGAGCTGATTATCAATACACCTCCACCAAAAGCATGTTGTTGCTGTTATTATTATGTTGTTGTTATCATTATCAATAGTATTTCATGCCAGAAAGAAAAAGAGATAGCATCAATTCATTCACTGCTGAATTATTACAACTGTGTTTTCACTATCAGAAAAGGAATTAAAACCGAGAAGAAGGAAATCCAACAGGAATAAAAATGTGATTTGTAAGGGCTAGAATAGGTCTCCGAGAAAACAAGGCTAGGGAGAAAAATGAAGCTGTATTTAAGCAATTAAAAATTAAGGAACAGAAAAGAAGCCCCAGCTGAAGGAAGAACTGTGAGGAGAGATATTCAGTATGCATCAGGGAAAGACACAATCAAAGTCATCTACTGACAGCTTGATTTTAACAGGAAAGGGAGAGAAGGATTATCTGGACATTACAAACTTTGCCAACAGGTTGATATTATCCACACTGGGGAATGGAGGGAGAGTTCAGAAAGTGAGAGAGAACAACAAGAACACGAAGAGGGCCCTTTCAGTTTGTTTGATTTAATAAGCTAAAATACCCAGAAGAACAGAGACCTGTGCTACAGAAAACAAGCATTTTATCACAGAGAGAATTACTCTCTAGTCCTCCCAATCCACATGTGGGTTTTTTTTTTTTTTATGAGGAGAAAGAGGAAAATCATCTGCCATTTCTTCCATTCTTTAACCTAAGTGTTGAAACCTTTAATTTCTAACATAATGTCTGTTCCAGGGGACTGGCAACAACCATACAGGTTCCCTATTTCACCTTCCTATAGAAAAGGCACTAATCTCTCCTTTTGTTTAAGGTAACTTCAGGAGCACTGATACACACTACTAAATAATTCCTGACCTCTACAGAAAATTCAGTCCAGGCAAATACAACCAAAAAGCAAAAACATAGTACTGCCTCACCAACGATTCATTTTGGCCAGTTAATTCCACCACATGATCACTTCTCGACTGCCTCCTGTATTAGTATCATTGCACTGAAGATGCTTAGACAGATCAGGGCATCTCAAGGTGCAAGAAGACTAAGCCTTATGAGGTGCCAAAAGCTCTTTTAAGATGAAAAAATGCATGAAGTTCCCACAAAGCACTCTGTATCTCATGGGAGCCACTTTCCACCTCACAGGATCAAAGTGATGATTTGCAGTTTGGAGATATAGGCTGTGGTGCATTGTGCTATTGATTTTCCATTATTACTACAGCTCCACCCCTACTCTTCAGCTAGTGTCCAAACATGCATGACAACAATAACATAAAAATTTTTATGCAAAGTGGGAAAAAATTGAAAGGAAGGTAAAAATTAAAAGAATATACTTATGTTTTAACCAGTAACCATCCTTGTAGCTTGTTCCTTTAAAATACATACTTTGTCTAAGGATACCTGCGTGTTTTATAATTTTTTTCCTTCACACTTCTGTACCAGGCCTCACCAACACATTAAATTATCACCTACATTGTTTCCATTTACTGAAATACATGTTCATCTTCAACCATGGCTTGAGCAAGTCCCTAAGCACACATCTCAGTTCCCCCACCTTCATTTACTAGCAATCAAAAAATTACTTACAATTGCAATATATTGTAAATAAATAGTTAAAATGAAAGACAAGATCACAGTCTTTAGGATAGAGAATTTTCAGATTTTGTTTCTTAATCAGACAACATGAGAGGGTGGAAAAAACAGAATTCAATGTATTAATAAGTTTTAGCCAAACACTAAAGCAGTTTGGTTGCAGTTTAGTATATATTGGATAAAATACTGCATAAACAACTTTGTGAGTGTTTTCATCTAAAACCAGCACAATACAATGGCAGAGTTTGTGATGTGGTAGCAATATAGCAGTGTTACATGCAGGTAATGTGCCTTTCCTTTAAAAGAGAGAGAGAAATTGATGTTAAGCAAATATCAAGTTTCAGAAACACTTATCAAAAGCTATCAAGGAAAATAATTTCTTAATTCATAATGAGAAGTCCTAACACCCTAGTAACTTTCTACCAGTACTGCCTACTCCTTTTTACTTTCTCAGCCCTGGAAGGAGCTAAGAGCACATCCATAAGTTATTAATTTTTTTTAAAATCAATAAAATAAACAAACAAAAAACCTGAAACAAACATAAAAACACATATTACAGCAACTTCAATCAAACACCCCCAATTACAGCAAAGGTAGCTTTAAACCACAGGCTTAGCTTAATTAAAGAGTCCTCTCATCTGTAACTCCTGCCAAGAGTACCTGTTGTAACTGTACAATTAGAGGCTTAATCATCAAGTCAGGAATACAAGCACTAGTATGCAGTTTCAAAAACATGTCAACAGAACACGGCAAGGAATTTGTCCTAACTTGCATCCCCTTTCTTATCTTGTCTTACTATTTTTAACTGTTATAATATCAGTCCAGCAGCTCAAGGTACTTGCTAGTTACGGTTCTGACATTGCTTACAGGATAAATATAAATTCACTAAATCTCCTGCCTGCTCTCTACATAATCCTTTAACCTCTCCCTTTCTGCAACTATCGTCCTCCACCTTCTTCTCATCTCTGGCCTCTCTGCTCTTTTCATTCTCATGCTGCCTTCCCTTTCCCACTTACTTTTTTTCAAATCATCAACATCCAGCACACCTTCACAGTGAGATTCATGGTCACTACTCCTTTACTTCACAACCTGCTTCAGTATTTTTTTTTTTACACTTTATTGAGCGATGGGAATTTTAAAGAGTTCTCTGGTAAGCAGATTTCTAATAAATTTAGCATCTGCCTGCAAGACACAGACCAAGCAGAAAATATTAAGCAAGAAGCCAACTTTCCAGTCATCAATGTGCTACAAAAAGAACAAGACATAACGGTGTATGTCACATTTAACAGAAAATTAGAAAAATAAAAAAAAAAAAATCAAGCATTCAAATTGTTAGCCAAACTACAGGCAACAGAATTCAAACTGCGCAGAAGCTGATCTCAAATTAAGATTAGAAAATCACAAGGCCGTTTTACACTGTTGAGCCATCAGTGGCAGATTTTGTCACCTTCATTTTAACTTATGCAAAAAGAGGTAAAAGGTCTAAGAACAGATCATGAGTCAGTCAAAGTTTTCCTGTGCTTATTTTCTTCCTGATTTCTAAACCAGTTTTTAAAAATTATATATTTTCCTTACTCAAAAGCTGGACACATAGAAATTCAAGTTTGTTCTTTTAAACAACAATCAAATAACTATTTAGATACTTTTTTTTAAGGAGCAGTACTATAGCAAATCAATATTTTTGGGAATATCAATACAGAACTTTGTTTAGGAAGGCTCATACAAAGCAAAACCTGTGTCATTAAAAAGGCCCCTATTACTACACAATTTTACCCATAGGGCTGAGCCACAAGTAGATCCACTCATGCAGTATTTCTAGAAGTAAACACACAGAAGGAAAGTTCACTACCACCGTGAATAACAAGCTCAAACTTAGAGAAAAGCCACATTCATGCCAACCTTTTCTCCAGTTTTGCACAGCTGGACCTGAACAGCTCAAGGAGTAAAGTAAACCTTTTATCAAGGAGTGAGCAAGTGGTAAACAAAGGCTTGATTTAGGCTATTGTTACTAAAAGGTTAAATGGGTGCATTAAGTTACTGCTTGAAGCTTTCAAAAACTGAAGGTGCCCGTTATGTCAATTACTCAGAAGCACCATGTCAATACTTCCAGAAAGAGGTCTTCTTGCTAATCCAGATACATTTCCAGTAGTTTTGAAGACCTATTTCCCCCACTGCCCTCTTTTAAACCTTAGTTCCGTGCTTTATCAGGCAGGCTGCACAAGCAGGTCACCTCTTTCTCTTGCAAATGGAGACAGACAGTGGCCATTGGCCCTTCAGGCTGTTTTTCATAACCTCTCAGCTTTAGCTGTTCCACTACTTCACCCTACTGCTGCTTTAAGAGTGCCTGACGTACAAGTCCCAGAGAGACTTCACAAACAAAAATCATGGGAAAACAAACATCATCACAAGAATTAGTTAAGTGTTCCTTGGGTCCCAGCCCTTTCTGGTGTCTGTCACCACATCAGCTAATTTGCAGTCATACAGTCGCTCAGATGGGGAGGACAACACACTGAATCTTGACCTTCGAGCTGCAAACCTAGCCTTGAGCAACTTGATGACCTACATGGCAGCTGCACGACTCAGTAACTAGTTGGTTGGAATCTGCAAATGCATGATTCATTTCTGATTCTCCCCACACCACTCCGTCTGCTGTCACTAGATGGCCTGCTAAAAAACATAATTTCTGAAAGCATGTTTTATTATCATGTTGGCTTGCTGAAACACTGTTTTGAAAGAACTTTAATAGTAAAAGGAAAAATGTATTTTCTTTTCCTACCTAAACACTGTGAAATTACGCAAGAAGAAAAAAAATACACATACACATATATATAGTTTGTTTATATATATATATATATATATATATACACACACAGCACTTAAATATATCTGCTCTTGCTTACTTTTCCTAAATGTTTTAGCTGAGTAACACACCAGGCTGGTTGCATATTTTGTAGAGTCAAAGGTCTACAGTGCATCTGAAAATTAACACATATCTCTTGCACATTCCACATGTGCAAGCCAGCTGCTGGAAAGATAGACTTGAAAAAAAGGTAAAACTTAGTGTGCTAAACTGCAACAATTCATCAGCTACACACCTCACCATCCAGACCAGCCATATATCTCCCCTCCCTTATTCCTGAAAATGTACAGCAAGAATTTCAGTCATCACAGTTCCTTTCTGCATCCTGTGTCCCTAAGAGACTCCGCTGGCATTTCTCAGTGTTGTAGAATTAGGCTTTCTTATCCCTTTAATGACCAAAACACAGCTGTCTAACATGTTCCAGCTGGCACAACCCTGGCATCTCTGCTGTTAGCCCAGCAGCACATCATCTGGGGTATTTTGTCCAACTGAATATGCACTGATATGCATATGTAGAAGTAGCTTGCAACTGGGTTGGTTGTGGGTTTTTTTGGTTTTGGGGTTTTTTTGTTTGGTTTTTTGTTTTTTTTTTTTTTTGGTGGTGGTGGTGGTGGTGTTGGTGGTGGTGGTTTGTTTTTTTTTTTTTTTAAAAATTGCTAAAGCTCCTAGTAAGTTTTGTCCACATTATGAAGTTCAAATATAGGTCCAATAGAGTGGCTACAGACAAAAAGTTGAGTGGTTTGGGCTTTGCAAGTCTAGTGTCTTAAAAGCTATCCAGATACAGGAGGATAAATAAATTATACAGCCAGATTGTCTCTCTTCTATCTACACTGTGATAGGTAAGGGGTAGATACCTTACAAATAGGATTAAGCAGTTTGAAGGAAAGAGTGACAGGTAAATCAGAATTATTAAATATCATTAATTGCACCTTTCTGATGATGTGACCAAGAGCAAAGTAGTTCTTCATACTAGTTTCTGTATTTACATATTTAGAATTTCAGTACCTAAAATCCTACAGGAGTGCAGGGGGGGGAAACAAGTGGAGCCATTCCCACCTTTTAAATATTTTTGCCAGTGTGCAAACTTAGGAAAAAGAGTTCTAAATGAGATTGTAACAGAATTCAATCTTCAGAATTACCCTTAGAACTGCAGTAGTTAAAACGCGTTCAACTGTGACTTTTCCCTGCTTGCATTACATGCAGAATGAGGCACAACAATGCAATATGATACAACTGGTTCTGAGCTCATTACCTCACCTTGCACAACATAACACCTGAAGTAATAACTCTTTTTTTCTACCCTGTGGGCATTGAAGGGCATACTCTTAGCACATGTAAATCTGCCAAATGCTACGAATCTAAAGAGCTGTAAAGACACCATCTCAGATTCTGACCTTAAATTCATCTTGTTTACAGAGACTAACTTTTAAAGATGCCAAATAAGTTATGTAAAGCTTGCATTAAGTTCCAAGAAAAGACTCTGAAGGCCATGCTGCTTTCTACCCATTAAAGCTATAATCTCTAACCATTTAGAAGAGCACTAGAATGATACAGGTACAAGGTGATTTCAGTAACTTGCTGTTACTTCCAGGCTACATGCTGTTTGAGAGTAACTGGTATGCAACTACAGACTGGGAGAAGATTGGTTGGAGGGCAGACCTACAGAGGGATGTGGGGGTGCTGGTGGGCAGCAGCTCAGTGTGAATCAGCAGTGTGCCCAAGGAGCCAGGAGGGCAAACCCCATCCTGGGCTGCATCAGACACAGCATCACCAGGCGCCAAAAGCAGATCATCCCGCTGTACTCAGCCGCGGTGCAGCCTCACCCTGAGTCCTGTGTGCAGTGCTGGGCCCCACAGTTTGAGAAGGACACAAAGATCCTTGAATGGTCCACAGGAAGGCAGCAACACTGGTGGAAGAGCTGGAAGGCATGTCCTGTGAGGAGCAGCTGAGGACCCTGGGCTTGTCTAGTTTGGAGAGAAGGGGCTGGGGGTGACCTCATTGCTCTGTACAGCTACCTGAGGAGGGATGTGGAGAAGTATGTGCTGATCTCTTCTCCTTGGGATATAGTGACTGGAGATGTGGGAATGGTCCAAAAAGGCATCAGGGAGGTTCAAACTGGACATTAGGGAACATTTTGTTACCAAGAGCGTGGTCAAACACTGGACCAGGTTTCATGGAGTCCATATCACAAACCTTTTGGCACAAATGCCTGCCAGGACATTTGGACAATGCCTTTAGTAGCAGGCTTTAACTTTTGGTCAGCCCTGGAGCACTCAGGCAGTTGGACTAAGCTGATTGTTGTAGGTCTCTTTTAACTGGAACTTTCCTACTCTGTTCTAGTATTAAATAGCTCCACCGAAACTAACAAAACCCATCATTTGGTCCAAACGAAAATGTATCTTGCATGTCACGGCATTTGATTTTTTTAAAGCCATAATGGTCTTTGTACAAGATCATTAACTTGATTTACATTTGTGCCTATTTCATACTACCAGAGAGACAGAAAGACCAACTGCGAATGATAAACTACTTCCTAAAAGGCTACTCACTATCCAATTTGGATACTAAGTTAATCTCTGTGATTCTATGAGTACAATGGAAATTCCAGAGGGTAACTTTATTTTAACACTTGCAATTTAAGAATCTGTATGATGTCCATAACGTGCCAGAGTTACAGTTCTTGTGAGGACACCTGAAATACCCCTGCTTTCACATGCTACAAATATTGCTGCTCACCAGAAATTCAAAGACTTCTCCTTGCACCCTTATCCTTATTACTTGAAGGGGTAAAAAAAGGGACTGAGTTATTAGAAAGACAGACTACAGAGAAGTTGCTTTTTTTTTTTCCAAATTCACAACTACTACCACTGAAAATCCCTCCGTAAGTTATCTTTTGCCTTAAAGAGGAAGAGGGAACAGCGCTTCGTTTTGAACCCTGCCCGCTATCTCGGTAACTGCTATCCCTGACACCGCCCGCCGCGGGCCTTGCTCCCTAGCCAGGGCTTTCCCGGCATGGGAGAGCGGGTCCTGCCTCACACCGTCTCCGCAGCAAGCGGTGCCCACCGCGGCGCTCCGCTACCATCCCGCGGGACAGCGCCGGTATCTCCCTCTTCTCCCGGGCCATGGCAACCCAGAGGGCTCCTCCCGCACGCGGGGACGCCGCGCCGGGGCTGCCGGAGTGCGGTGGATCCCGCGGCAGCAGCCGCGGCCGGGAGGGCTCTCCCCCGTGCAGTGCAGGCTGTGGCGTAGCGCCGGAGCAGCCGTGTCTGCCCGTGCCGCAGGTGCGCGGAGCTCCGCGCCGAGAACGAGGAGTGCGGGGTGCGGAGTTCCCGCCGCAGCAGCGCCGAGCAGAGCCGAGCCCAGCAGAACCACCGCCCGGGCCCTGCGACCGGGGAGCCACCGCCCGCCGAGCCGACCCGCCGCCACCGCCCCTTTCCGCACTGGCACCTGGATGTGGCAGGAGATCTCGGAGTCGTCCAGCAGCCGCACGGTGCATTTCATCTCCGCGCTCAGCGACCTGATGCTTGAGCTCCGAAACCGGATCATCCCGGCAGCCCGTCCGCCGCCGCCCCGCAGGCAGCCGCAGGGGGCCAGCCTGCGGCGGCGCCCGGTCGACCACGGCACGGCTCGGCGCGACACGGCACGGCACGGAGCGGCACGGCACGGCACGGAGTGGCGGCAGCGCCGCCCCTCAGCTCCGCGGCTCCCCGCCGCCGCCCGCCATCCGCCCGCCCGCCGCGGCTCGGCCGCCGCTGCGTCAGGATGCGCTCGGCTGGCCGGCCTCAGCCTCCTCCTGCGCCCGCCTCCGGCATGGCACGGCACGGCATGGCATGGCCCGCGGGGACACCTCTCCGCCCTCACCTGCTCCTCCCGCTTCTCCTCCCCACCGGCCCCGGCTGGGCGCTCTGCGGGGCTCCGTTCCGTGGGGCTGGCACCGCCGGGAGGGACACGGGCAGTACGGTTGTTTGCCTTCCCCGCTACGGGCGTGCTGCGCCTGGTTTGAGTGCACCTGAACGACTGGTGCTCCCGTGGGAATGCCCGGTGCCCTGCAGAGAGGCGACATCCCCCAGGCTGCCGGCGGAGAGGGGAGTCCCCACGCTGCCTGCCCGCACGGAAAGTGAGTCCCCAGGGTATCCCAACACAACCCGAGGCAGAAGGAGAACCCTGTGAAATACATATATATATACATAGTTAGATAAAAAAATTTCACCAAAGAGAAGTGTACATTTATGATAAAGAAGAAAATATGATGCAACTTAATGTAAGAGTACAGGCCTCAGAAAATTGTTTCCTCAGGGGAAAAAATGGCCCATTAGGGAGCAGAAGTCTCATCCCATTTATTGTCTAAGTGGGAAAGAAAATACAGCATCCAGTGCCTTCACTATTATGTCCTCTATCACAAAAGGCTATTACATTAGAGCAAAACCTTGTGGTAAGCAAGAACCAACGTTAACCAGCCTTGAAACATGGACCACCATTGTGTTAAAAAAGGAGCACTTCCCTTTGCAATGTGAAATGAAAAGCAGCCAGTGCAAAATGGGATGTAACTGGAAGTTTACAAAGAGAAAAGATGTACCGACAGCCACACAGAAAGTGTATTTCAGTTATTTTGCCTAGTTGTCCACGACTGGTAATGATCACTTGCAAATGTTCGTATTTTGAAAATAGTTCTATGTGAATGTACTGTTTTTTTGAAAATCCCATGTAAAACCCGAAGTGCCACTACCCTGTAAACTCTTCATTTGGTTTTCTGCTGTTCTGCTAGCAGCAGGAAATACAGACAACCACAAACAAATGAGAAGTATATAAACCTCATATTACCATCAGCTAATAAATATGAAAAGCCCTTTAATGTGAAACATAAAAGAAAAGCTATAAGCATATGCTTCTCGTAAATTATAAATGCTTCCAATTGCATAGTGAATAGTGAAGGAAACCAGTGAGTATTTAAAAGAGATTATTCACCTTAACAGCTGCAGTCAGCCCACAAGGTATGGAAGAAGGTCCTTATCAGTTGAGACACCAGTTAGTTGTGGACACCCACTCATTAATAATAAAATAACACTTTTTGTCTTACAGTCGTACATCATGGGAACTCGAGTAGTAGGATTTCAGCCCACATGTGGATTGACTCTCAGGTGACACAGATTTTCTTTCTTCTGGTAGAGAAGGAATCTTTTCTTTCTAAACCAGATACTTTAGCTTTCCCTTCAGTCTCTTCAGCACACCTTTCTCCATCCAAAAGGGGAACTATAAGAGGGAACAAAGACAATGATGAAGATTTAGGGAGCAGGTGAAAGTTTACCACCGTTCGAGGGTTGTTTTTTGTTTGTTTGTTTGTTTGTTTGTTTGTTTTTTGCTTTACTGTCAAGACCACATGAAGAGGGATGGTTTTCCCAGGAGTTCTCAGAGTTACATCAACAGTGAGGACTATAATAAAAAACTTGCATCTTCAAACTGTTGCACAGCTAGTGTGAACTAGTTTGTACTGACAGCAGCACAGCTGCAGGAACACAAAGCTCAGCAGAACCTCACTTGCCTGTTGGAAAGACAAATCACTCATGTCATTTTTCCTCTTTATTTGTTTCTTTAATACTTTATACCGTGTTGACCTGAAGAACTGCCTGAGAACTCTGTGAGAAAAATAACAGATTTCTGTGTCACAACTGTCACCACTCCGTGCAATAGCCACATTCCCATTCTTGTTCATCTAATTGGTCACTGAATTTGCTTTGAGATGAGTTCATGTGGATGGCCCAAGGGACAATAACTTATAGTTCCTATTTATTTTTGAATTGCTGACAGACACAAAAAGTTATGTTTGAGACAACAGGGAGCATTCATGATCTTGAGTAGTACTTTGATTTCTGGATGATTCTTTAGGGAGCTAAATTACAGAATATAATAGTCAAGGATTTTCCCTTCAAAAATGACTGATAATCACAGCAACTTTAGCTCTTTCAATTAATGTTTATAATGTAATCAAATATATAGACAAGTGGTTTGGTTTGGGTTTAGTTTTGGGTTTGTTTCCCCCCCCCCCCAAATACTCAAAGATTAATCCATAAATACAATTGCTGCAGCTATAAACACTGCCTGCCTTTGGTCAGACCCGGAGTTGCAGCATAGGCAGGCAAGAAACACAACTCACTGTCACCACAGGGGTGCTCTGCATGGCACACTATCCTTCTTCCCCAAGGCCCACACTTAACTCATTGCCTTCAGCTCAGGCCCCTCGCAAGGGTCTCACAGCCAGCTCATATAGCACACACAGCAATTGGCTGTTGCTCAGAGATGATGGTGCCATAAGTAAACTGTGCCTTCATTAAAATTTATGAAGTCTAGGACAATTTAGATTTGACCTAGTTCCCTTATACAGTAGGATTAGGAACTCCAGCTCTAAAATATTTTAGCTGAAGACAGATGATCTGGATATTATGCTTCTCCGGAGGTTATCTGGAACAGTGAAAGGTGAGTCGAGCTGGATATTGAGCTAGCAATGAACCAAAAGTTCAGAGAGTAGTTTCCCATAGTCAGGAAAATGTAAGTTTTGCTGTCAAGGTCACAAACTCCACAGAAAAGCTAGCTTCCTAAGTATTCTAGAGATCCTGTTACAAAGCAGAAAGTCTGGATGATTTCTGAGGGATCCAGCTCACAAGGCAAACAACTTGGTCATACCAAGGCCCCAAACTTTTGTTATCTTTTGTTATCTTCAATGGAATTGCCTTTGAGACACGTATTGTGTTATTGTAAAATATATTTAGCACCAAGCTGAAATTAGCAATGAGCTAATTGAAGAGCTGGGCATACTGGGCAGCACTCAAAATATGAAAACAAAAAAAACCCAATAGATCCCACGTAGAATCATAGAATCATAGAATAGATTGGGTTGGAAAAGACCTCCAAGATCATCAAGTCCAACCCCTGATCCAACTCCAATTACTATATCATGGCACTAAGGGCCACATCCAATCTCTGCTTAAAAACCTCCAGGGATGGTGAATCCACCACCTCTCTGGGTAGGCCGTTCCAATGCCTGATTACCCTC
>NW_020955199.1:1064839-1110054 GCF_003031625.1 Empidonax traillii
ATGAGGTCACCTCTAAGCCTTCTCTTCTCCAGACTAAACAACCCCAGCTCCCTCAGCCTCTCCTCATAGGACTTGTGCTCAAGTCCCTTCACCAGCCTCGTTGCTCTTCTCTGGACCTGCTCCAGCACCTCAATGTCCTTCCTGAACTGAGGGGCCCAGAGCTGAACACAATACTCAAGGTGTGGCCTCACCAATGCAGAGTACAGGGGAAGGATCACTTCCCTGTTCCTGCTGGCCACACTGTTCTTGATGCAGGCCAGGATGCCATTGGCCTTCTTGGCCACCTGGGCACACTGCTGGCTCATGTTCAGCCTCCTGTCGATCAGCACCCCCAGGTCCCTTTCTGCCTGGCTGCTCTCCAGCCACTCTGTGCCCAGCTTGTAGAGCTGCAGGGGGTTGTTGTGGCCAAAGTGCAGGACCCGGCACTTGGCCTTGTTGAACTTCATCCCATTGGAGTCAGCCCATCTACAGGATCTTTTTGTTTCAATCTTAAGTAATGATTAAAAAATCACTTTATATAAAAACAATTATTAAACAAACAAAAAACCAAACATCTTGAAATAAAAGGTCTCCCACATCTAAATATTATACCAGTAACTTGAAAACTGTATATAAAATATTAATGCATATATCTAATAAACTGTAAGAGCAATAAAATATACATAAATTACAAAGAAAAAAATAGCAAGTGTTATATTGTTCACTGAGGGCAGAGTTGAGTCAGAAGCTGAAATTTGAATTCACACAGGGTTTCTACTCTCTTTCACATTGCAAAAACAGTATAAAACCATTATTGCACGAATAAGAAGGCAACAAGATACGCAAAATATCACATTATTTGACAGCAGTATCAAAAGACTTGGGATGTTTGTACTCCAAAGAGAGCTAAACAAGCTGTCACTCCAAATCCACTAAAAACTGCAGGGTTATCAGTGATATATTTGGCCACAATTACCCCAGTAAAAAAGACCTAAAGTCCTACTAAAATCTGTAGTGCTATATGACAGCTTGCATGGCACTGATAGTCCTGTGGTATCCCCATTCCTTGGTTGTAGTTGTGAGCCATATCCATGGCTTATAGAGGGAGAAGTAGCAAGTCAGAAGTAGGCATTTTTTTACACTAATAAAGTTTCTCTACAAAGCCTCAGAAGAAAGTATGGGAAGAACATTACAATATACCCTTCCAGCAAGAATGATTTCCAGCAAATTTCCTGCAGATGTTGTCTGGAAGCTCAAACACCAATTATCATTTGCCTGAGTTAAACTGGATTGCACAACACCACACTTGAAATTTGCCTACTGGACCAAATTTTACATTGATTTTAATCCACACAAGACAATTACCATGAAGGCAAATGTCAGCTCCCAGCCTTTGGTTCAGAGGGTAAAGTCAGTGAGATGATTATCATGGTTCATTGAGTCCTAAGACTTCCCAAAATTTTCTTATCAGTAGGGATCCAAATGTTTCTTTTGTACACTCTTCTCTTTTCAGGGAATGCATTTCCAGTCCCATTGTTCTAATACCATTGTCAGAAAAACTGCTATCTCAGTTTCCCATG
The DNA here is from genome assembly GCF_003031625.1 of Empidonax traillii. Lineage (NCBI taxonomy): Eukaryota > Metazoa > Chordata > Aves > Passeriformes > Tyrannidae > Empidonax > Empidonax traillii. Next base: position 1,066,399 of record NW_020955199.1, read on the forward strand.
TTGTCTTTTCTTACTGTTCCCAAAAACTTATTTCACTACTGGTTCTCTCTAGCTGCTTTCGCACAATCTATCCAATACTTTTCCAGGCTTGCCAATAGCCTCGGAGAAACCCTGCAGCTACTACTGCTGAAAGATTTACAGGTTTTGCGTGTACCACAACCAGTGGTTTCAGGTGTCTACAGTTAATTCAGTACCTACAAGAGCCTGATCATCTCATGCTGGATGCAGAGTAGCTGCCACATTCATATATTTCCTCAGTCTATATTTTCCTCATTCATATATTTTCCTCAGATGAAAAAAAATTCCCACGCCATGATTTAATAATCAAAAAAAAGTTACTCTCTATCTCCTGAACAAGCTGAAGATTCGAGCTCTGTTCTCCTGACTGTATTTGTGCACAGACAAAAAACATAGCAATGCACATCTGACAAACTAAAAAGTTCATTTTTTAAGTAGGTAGAGGTATGTTTGCCGGTAGTGTTGATAATCACAGAAAAGAGGTATTGCCGACCTGTAGCTTGAACAGTTCTTTTTTTTATAGAATTTATTTAAAGGAATGTTTAGTAAGACTCTGAATCAAATTACAATCTAATGTTACACCAAACAATCACATTTTTACAACTATATTATTGCATGGAGGAGTAAATTTGATCATTACTGGAACATTAATGGTCATCATAAAGTACACAACTATATTAGCAAAATATTCAGAGCTAGGCTTTGAAGAGCTCCCAGCATCCCAAAAGCTTTGTTAAGTGAGTGCACAGAGAAACAGTCCCCACTACTAAGCTTTTTTGTGTGTTCTTTTATACTGATCTTGTTACAGGGTGGAATTTGGACATTCATGGGCAGAATTCTCCTGCAGTAACATCCTGTTTCCATGGCTGCTGCACATGCACTTTGAAACAGCTCAAAGTGCTTAGACCAGTTTTGGCTGGTTTTATAATTATTTTTCTTCTTTTGGGGTTATTCTGATTTTTAATACTCCCATCATACAATTTGAATTTTACATCCTTTGCTTGTAGAGGTAGTTGTCTAACTTCAAGCGTGTCCAAAGCACTTTTCCAACCAGGACTGATCATCAAAGCTGAGGTCTACGTGAGGAATCAGATTTAACACCATATCAAATTTGCATTAATCATGCTAAAGTCCAGTAAATAAAACTCCTGCTTTGCACAAATTGTGTCAGGTTCCTAGTACATTTTGTGAACAACTTAAGTAGTACAGGAAAAACACGTATCACATACAACAAGTATTTCAAGTTTGGTAATCTTGCTGGCATCTAATTGGTATCCAGAGTCTGTTATTAAAGTAATTACCACCACGATTTTTAAATAATAATATGCAACAATATTCAGTTTCTGATACAGCTCTCTTTATATGTTCTGGTTTTTGTCATTAATTCCTTTCCAAATTACTGTAAGGACTGTTGCTTTTCATTGATCTGGTTCTCTTAATTATGTAAACGCTAATACAGACAGGATTTGAAGTTGCAATTATCTTTGTTGTTGAACTTCCTTGCACATTAGAGGCTCTGTGGTACAAGAGTTAAGTATGCTTGTGATTGCAGAATGGAGGCTTAGCTATCCAGGGAAGATATGTGGACTAAATAAATGGAAAAAAGCCATCAGAGACACTAAGAAAGCATACTTCAAAAGCCTTTATTAATAACTGCTCAGAAATCCTAATCTTATTACTTACTAGTACAAGCAGCATTTTAAGATACATATTCTCCCTTCCACTTCCCAAAGTCAGTGGGTGGCTACATCTTATAAATGCTTTGAGTGCTTTCAGAGGGAGGGTTCTACATCAATGCATACTGTTGCTACTGCAAGTAATGTTGAAATATGGGATACATAACTTTTACATCCTGGGTCTTTCGAGACAAATACAAGATAAGACGATAAAATAAGAAATCTTTGCAAAACTAGTACTTCCAATGGAGGCCAGAGTCTTTCCAAGTAACAAAGTAACCCTGGAGAAGCAACTTTTATTCTCACCCAAACTGGAATAGAAACAGTCCTGGATGTCCTCTTTAACTATGCCTGATTTCTTTTTGAAGGGATTTAAAAAAAAAAAAAAAAAAAAAAAAAAAAAAAAAAAAAAAAAAAAAAAAAAAAAAAAAAAAAACCAAAAAAAAAAAATAGTCTTTCCATAATGCTGTGGTCTTTATTTCCAGTTTGTCCCTGCAGTAACACTGAAGTTACTCCAGGCTACATGTGACTGCAGCCTGCAAGCAGTAATTGTGCACTTCCCATGAGGGTTACCTATGCCAGCAGCCTCCTACACCCAGGCAGAAAAGTCCACATATTTTCCTGACTGCTCTGAGCATCAGACACAACCCTTTGCCTCTTGCTGTTACTTTTGAATCACACTCCTGCAGATCTAGTTGTTATTCTGGACTAAAACCCCTGCAATTTTCACTTTTTTTGCACTCTCAATGTAGCAGGTAAGTAAAATGTTATTTTATAAACTCATCATTTCAGACAGATTTTGATTTGTTGAGCATTTTTCTGAATGTTAGTGCACTGATTCTGTTCACATCACATGGAGAAATCTTTATATGGTAAAACATACTTTGATTTCTTATACAAAATTAAATTTGCAAACCTGGAGTTGATATTGAAAGATTTACTTTAGATTACACTGATAAAATACAGTTCATAAAATGAAGATGTTTTCAAAATCTAAGGAATAACCAAAACTAACTAAAAAGTTAGGAACTAAGGAAGAAAAATAACTAAGGAATAAAAAAACTAACTAATCTTCCACTTCTTACCTATGTTAATTTTTTGAAAGTGAGTCAACCAGCTATTGTATAAGCAGGTTACAGAATTTCCTTTGTTGTTGCTAGAAAAATTTAAATCATTTAACAATAACTTTTGTGTTTAGAGTTATGCATATTTAACTTTTAGATAAATGTTTTCTTAAACTTCCCTGTACAGAAATTAGTGAGCTAGGACATGTTCAGATTATAGTATAGTATGAAGTACTGCATTCTTTTTTGCTTCTAGCTAGTCTCAGATAATTCTGTCATTCCTTCAGCTTTGCTGATAACACACTTATATCACTTAGAAGCAGCAAAGTCAAGTCACTCCTATTAACTGTTACCTGGTTTTCTTGTACCACAAACTGGGAAAATAAGAAGAGTTATTTACAGTGCTCATTTTTTATTTCAAGAGCATTGTATCCTAAGGGTCTGCACTTCAGTATGATAAAAATGGGACGAGGAATTACATACAAATACTTAATGCAATTTTTAAAACTTGTAGCAGCTCTAGTTTGATTTACTGATCCCAGCTGCCTAAAAGCTTGACAGATTTACCAAACTGGTGATTTTCTTCTCAGTACTGGTAAATCCTGTTGCATGCTGAGAGCCAGTATGAACTAAGTTCTCATGAAACCCCAAATATCTACTGTAGAATTCAAAGGAAAGGACTTTGGACAATATATTGACTTTGCAATGCATAGAACAAATTCTGAAAATTTTTGGTACAGTTTTGATCAACACAGACATAATTTGATGATTATTTACTTAAAAATGAGGACTAACTGTGGCCATCAGAACACTGTAGTACAGGTTACTTCAGCTACTCTTCTCACAAGGAACATATGTTATTAACACTCTCTACTTTGTATTTACTATCACTACATTCTCAGAATTTGAGCCCCTAAATGTCCACATAAATTTAGCTGCTTGCAAAACAGTCCTTCTCTCCTTAGGATTCAGAAAGTTCAGATTACCCAATGTATCTTTTATAAGAAGTGAATGTCCACGTGATGGATGTTCCTGGCAAGCTTTAAGAGGCCTGTGCACTTCTATAGTAGTTCACCACTATGCTGTGATAAGTTACCATTAGGAATTACTGTAGGAGCATGGTTTTTTCTACTTTGAATTTGGCAATGTTCCAAATACAACAGACCTTTATTAGTATTCTTGAGAAGTAGGTAGATACAGTAGAGAACTCCAGGAAAGTAGAACTCTTTCATTCATATTTTATGGTACCCTTCTCTAAAACTAGGCAGGGAAATTAAGTAGATGATAAAGCTTTACTGAATTCCAAAAATTCAGTATCAATCAATTAGTCAAACCAGAGTCTCAGAAAGACACTGAAAATACTCCCCAAAAGCCATAAAATATACCAAATTCCATTTTTAAAAGTATTTAAAATATGGGATCTGGAAAATTCTTTAGGGACTTAGAAATACTTAGTGGGTTTTCTGGAGGGTATTCTTGAGGTTTTTTGCCTTTTAATTCTGGAATGTTCATCATTCACCACTGTATTTTAATTTCACCTATTATTAAGTATAATAAATATCAGAAGACATTTACATTCCATTGTCTCCTATTTCAGCTATGTGAATATATTCTGGAGTCCCATGAAACCATACAGGGTTTTTTATATAACTACATCAGAGCTTCAACTTATATATTCTGACAACATTAGAAAAAAAATAACTTTAAATGCTATGGAAAATCACCCATGCCACCTACGGCAAATCTTCTTCAAAGAAACAGCAGCATCAGAATAAATTTCCCAAGACGTATCTACATCATTAAGTGATGGAGATTAATATGAAACTCCTTTATGTTATTAAAGAAATAATAAGTGAAAAAATATTTTTTTTTGTCTGTGACTAGGACAGACTGGAAGGGAAATCCTCATTCAACTCAAACAAAAAGGATCCAGATATTTAACTGGATCTACAACTTAACTTAAACACATCTTAGGTGAATACTGAAGCATTCACAATGTGATGACATTGAGTCAACCATTTGGTTGAGTTTTATCCAGTTATGTCTCCAGTTGACTACTAACATGAATTATATCTGCACAAGTCACATGAATCACACCAAGAGGAAGTCTGAATGTAATTGTCTTCTTCATACTGCCTATAGGCTCCTGTGTTTGCACAATTCAATTAGTTTTCCCCAGATCTTTTTCTTCTCCCTGCAGCAGCACCTGCAAAGTGCACTGCTGCCTGTACAGCTCTGGTAGTGCATCCTCATGGTTTTTTAGCCTGAGACTGAGTAGAAGAGAACTCCTGACAAGACTTCCTGCAAATAGACAGATAAAAATTTGTTATTAGATGACATCACACCAGTCTGACATGGCTTTTTCCAAAACTCAAAGATATGCATTGTGAAAAAACCCTGTCAAACAGAGAAGTATGTTTCCTCTGCTTCGTAGTAATTAAGATGGCTAAAATTGTGATAATCTGGTTACAAAAGTCGTCAGGTGTGCATTGTAGGTGGGGTAGCCCATTGCTCTTCATGTTAGCAAAACCTCAAGGATTGCTGTGACGGAGCAGTTAAAGTTTTAATTCTGGAAACCAGAGTAGTAATTGTGCTAATGTTTCCAGGGTCAAAGTGACCACTAGTATTTTTGGGTTTGTTCATTTGGACCTCCTAAGAACTCTTATCTGAATGAAGCATTTTTTCCCTGCTTCACAATTAATTAGCCAAAAAAAGGAAAATATTCATGCAAATTCAATTACTTTAGTGCAATCATATGGGTATTACAGCAAAATACATATTCGGTCACAGGGTACCTTACGGGAATCATTGTGGTCTGTTAGTAATTTGAGGACTGGTCTGTTTCAGTAATAGCCTAATAACTTTGAAGGTTCTGGTCTTTGTTAAGAATTTAATAGGCATGTGAAATACAGCCAGTTTCAAATCTCAATTACATAGAGACTGATAATAGTTAAAAAAATTAAAAAAAAAAAAGGGGGGGGAAGTAAAAGGCATTCATCATTCATAATGTTATTTGAAATGCTATGCATGAGAAAATTTCATGCAGACTGGGAGACTTAATGTACTTTCTTGTTTGATTCATATTAAAAAATATGAAGGGAGCACATGTGCTCTCCTGAAGCCACCAGGCAGAACAGCTCTCATAGGTCTGCAAATGTTACTCCATTTTGCAGTAAAACTTCAGCACTGGTCAGCAGCACCACTGCACTGGATCCTGGAAGAGCTTTAAAAATGTTGCTGAGTCATATATATGTACATGATAATAGCAAGAATACTTGGTATCTATGAGCATTTCCACAATTTCCACAGTTCTGCCCCTCTCTTCAGCCTTGATGAGACCTCACCTCGAGTGCTGTGTACAGTTCTGTGCTCCTCAGTACAAGAGTGGCATGGAGCTCCTGGACAGAGCCCAGTAAAGGGTTATGAAGGTGATTAAGGGTCTGGAACAACTCTCTTATGAGAAAAGGCTGAGAAACTAGGTGTGTCTAGCCTGGAGAAGAGACAACTGAGAGAGTAACACAATCAATGTACACAAGTATCTGAAGGGAAGGTGTCAAGAGGACAGAGCCAGGTTCTGTTCAGTGGTGCCAAGCAACAGGCAATAGGCAGAAACCGAAACACAGGAAGTTCCAACCGAACATAAGGAAGGACTTCATTACTGTGAAGGTGACTGCGCAGTGGTTCAGTTTCCCTCACTGGAGACATTCAAAAGCCACCTGGACAGAATCCTAATCTGCTTGAGCCGTGGAGCTGGAGTAGACAATGCCACTGGGGTCACTTCCAGCCTTACCATCCTGTGATCCTGTGATTTAAAAGTATGACTGGAGCAATTCTAAAAGCAATACTAAAATAGAGTTAGCCGCGGCATGGTTGGTGCCCTAATTAAAATTTAAATGCAGATCTTTATGAGCAGAAGGTAGAACAGCAATCAACACCACGCTTTAACACAGACGGCAGAAATTACTGTTTCTATTAAATTCGCGTGTGTTGCTGAGGGGCAAACGGTGAATACCGTGCTGGGGATCGCTGGGCAGGAAACGCCCGACCAGAGAGAAGCCTTAGACAAAGAGGGTCTAGGAGATGATCAGGTAACTTCACCACAAGGTTCGACTGCGGAGAATAAAAGTAGGGCACACGACACGAGTGTCGCGGGTTCCCAGAGAAGAGGAGCAGGATTACGGTCCCGGGCAGCCACACGGGGCGCTCGTGCCAGGGCAGGAGGAGGTACTTTGGCCGCTCTCCCGACAGCCGCGCCGGGGCCGCCCCGCGCCTGGAGCCGCGGGCGGGCCCGCACCCGCCTCCCACCGCCGGGGCCGGGGCCGAGAGCAAGCCGGGCCGGCAGCACAGGAGAGCGGAGGAGCTGCGGCAGAGCGGGCCGAGGCCGCCATGGTGCTGGTGGTGGTGATGGGAGTGAGCGGCTCGGGAAAGTAGGTAGCAGGCAGGAGGGGGGGAGACCGGCAGATGCCCCGGCCGGGGCTCGGCACTGCTGGAGCCCGCCCGTGCGGGTGCGGCTGCGGGTGCGGGTGCGGCTGCGGGTGCAGCTGCGGGTGCGGGGGGTGCGCAGCTCACGGCGGGGATGTGTAACCGGCCCTTCGTGCTTCCCCGCAGGACCACGGTGGGATCCCGCCTGGCAGCCAAGGTAGGACCATTCATCTCCGCCTACGGGCCGCCCTCCGCGGGGCCGGGTCTGGGCGGGCGGCACCGCCCTGCGCCGGGCGGGAGATCCCGGCCCGCCTCCGCCCGGGCTGCCGCGCCCCGAAGCAGGCTTGGGTGGCGCTCTCTGGCGCGGTGTCGCCGGCACTGATTGCAGTTCAGTGCCGTGATGCAACAGCTGTTGCTGCTACCAAGCCGACTTAGTATTGTTTTGCTAATCATCATGGCATAAACGATGATTCACACTGTGATGTAAGAAGCCTGTAATTTCTTAAGTGTCTTCTTTGTGAATTCTGTGATCGTTGTTACCTCACCTGATATGGCTGAACGACACATAATGTATTTTTTTTTTCTTTTCTTAGCTGGGATGGAAATTCTATGATGCAGACGATTATCATCCTCCAGAGAATAAAAAGAAAATGGCAGGAGGGATACCACTAAATGATGAGGTACCTTGTATAAACCCTGTAAGGACTCTTATCCACACGTTTATCTCTGTAACCACGTGCACGTCCTATTAAAGTAGATTGTGCTTTTACTATGTAGACTGGTCTGAGAAGCACAGGTCTGCATTTGGTAAAGCAGGGGAGGCTTCTTGTGTTACAAAGGATTCTGGCTGAACAAATAGTTTATCAAAGCATGCTTGGCAGATCACAAGGGGTATGCTGCTGTTTCAGAATTTGTCAGAAATCTCTCCCTCTACATCCATGCACGGAGATGCATTTGTGGATTAGAATCATAGAATCTTAGAATATCCTTAGTAGGAAGGGACCACAAGAATCATAGAGTTCCTGGCCCTGCAAGACAACTCCATAAATGTGTTACCCTTCTTTCAAGTCACTTCCCACCATTTATCATCACTCTTGGTTGACTGGAGAGGTCCCATATGATTGAAGGTTAGCTAATGTGATACCCAGCTGAAGGAAGGGCCAGAAGGAGGATCCAGGGAGTTGCAGGCCTGTAAGTCTGGCCTCAGTGTTGGGTAAGGTTGTGGAACAGATTATCTTTAGTGCAATCACAGGACATATGCAGGACAATCAGATGTTCAGATCCAGCCAGCATGGGTTTAGGAAAGACAGGTCCTGCTTGAGCAACCTGATTTCCTTCTATGACCCACCTAGTAGATGGGGGAGGGAAAGGTTGTGGGTATTGTCTACCTGGATTTTAGTAAAGCCTCTGATATCACTTCCCAAGTATTCTCCTGGAGAAACTGGCTTCCCATGTCTTGGATGGGTGTGCTGTTTGCTGGGTTAACAACTGGCTGGATTTATCTGAAAAAAATTCTCTAGAATCTTTTTAAAAGCTTCATTCTTTCACTGGTGTTTGGAAGCCAGTATGTTGTCTGAAGCAGCATCGCACACTTGAACGAGTAAACCATTGGTGCGTGCTGCTCAGCAACAGGGAAGCATCTCTTCTGAAAAACTAGAGGTGCAAAACTTCTTGAATGCCAGGCATAAATTACTCTGTAACAAAATATTGTTGCATTTATTTGTCCATGTTATCATTTGTTGTGCTCACCCAGTAGTAACAGCACTGAAAGATTAAATGGGAGCAGTTGTTTTGTGCTCATTAGGCATGACAAAAGTTTTTGGAAGCTTAAAATTTCAGATTAAAGAAACAGCTGATCAATCATTCACACTGTGATTGCCTAACTACTGAGCAAAACTGTTGAGAAATTGTGGCTATGATTACATTTATTTGTGATTGCTACCAACATAAATAGAACTAAGTTATTGCAGATAATTAAATTTAGATCTGTCTGTTCCTGAAAACCTCAACTTTGGTCCAAAATGGAGGGGGGGGAGGGGGTTTATGACACTATATAAGGGAAAAGAAATAACAATTTAAGCTGTATATTTGAATTGTATAATAGAAGCAAGAGAGAAGTTGACTGTCCTCTAGAGGTTTGCAAGGTGCATGCTATGCTTGAATACATATTAACTTCCATTACTAGCCTTTAGGCAGTGGTAGCAAATCTACACAGGAAGAAAGAGATTTAAAACTGGACTTGCTGTACAGTTTAATGCTAATTTTCGTCTCTAGTCAAATGTTTGAGATGTTAGAAGCAATCACTTCAAATTAATTTCATAAAGAATTTTGAACTAACTTGTTTTCTTTCTAGGACAGGATTCCTTGGCTTTGTACACTGCACAATATACTAAGGAGGTAAGAGAGTATCTAGCTTTAAAAAGTTTTAGCTAAAGACAGAAAAAGTACCAGAAGTGTTTTTCCCCATTGCATTCCAAAGCAGAAATGTATGTAGTAGTGTAAAGACATTCTGCAGATAGTAAAGTCATTCTGTTTTGACTAATCTAAGCTGTCATAAGAATTGCTGAGGGTGAGCTAATCCCTGAGTAATAGTGTGGGAAATTGTTGCCAATGATAGTTGTTTTTCTACCATCTGGGTAAAAATAATTTCAAGGATCCAGTTCATTCATAAGCCTGGCTTTAGCTAATTACAAATAACATAATCACAAAATACACTGGTAATAACAATAGAATAAAATACAGCTATTTTGAGTAAGATACAGTATCGAGCTTTTTTGACACTGCTTGAGTTCGCTGGAGTATACTCTGCAAATTTGCAGATGACACCAAAATGGGAGGAGTAACTGATGCAAAGGGACCTTGAAAGGCTGTAGAAATGGGCTGGCAGGAACCTCATACATTTTAAGCAGGACAAGTCCTGCCCCTGGGGAGGAACAAGCCCAGGCACTGGTACAGACACTGAAGGCCACTCAGCTGGAAAGCAGCAGAAAAGAGCCTGAGGGAGCTGTGGTGGACACCCAAGTCAAACATATGCCAACAATGTGCTCTTCTGGCAGAGCAGGCAACGATATCCTGGGCTAGTATTGCTAGCAGGTCAAGGGAGGTGATCCTTTCCCTCTTCTTTTCACTGTTGAGGCCATACTTGGCCTTGTGTGTTCTGGGCTCCTCATTATGAGAGAGGCATGGACATACTGGAGAGTATCCAAAAATGATGAAGGGACTGGAGCATCTCCCAAATGAGGAAAAGCTGGGAGAGCAGGGACTGTTTAGATGGGCTTTACACAGTGGCTGTTGCTTGTGCACATTAGGTGAGCGTGCCTCACTGGAGCACAGGTTAATTCACTGAGAAATTTGTCTGGATTGATTTGGATTCATTGCTTTATGTTACGTCCTAGCCCAATGCCACTGCCCAGCTACGGAAACTTTGCAAAATCAAGTATATTTTTTGAAAGAGCCTAATGCCAGTGTTTAATTATTAGTACTTGTAACTAGATGAGGCTGGCAATGGCTTACCTAGGTGATAATGGTAGGTATTAAAAGTTCCTACTTCCCTTTGAACCAAAATCTGATGACCATAGAATGATTTTTTAATAGGTTTATACCTAATTTAATTGCAGAATGTATTTTCTTAGGCAGGCATTTTACTCATTCTGCATAGAGACAACTAATTATGGATTTGCTTTTCAGTGAAGCAGACATATACCCGCAGTTTAACGTTTTATTTTAAGAAACCTCACCAGTAAAAAATACATGTGCAAAGCATCCATTGACCTGCATCCAACCTCTGAAATGGGCATATATGCAGTGCTGCCAATGGGGACGGTTATAGGAAACATAAAATAAAATATTACAGTTAAATCTGAGACAGAGAAAATAGGTGTTGAAAATAAACCTGCATGCACATTTAAGAACAGTGCTCTGTACTGTTCACCAGCCACTTACCTTTAAACAAGTTAGTAATTTATAGATAACAGGCAGGGGTTTGTATGTATAGTCAGTTCCTGTTCTCAGCAATTAAGAAATGATCCTGACACTTACTTGTGCTAGAATTTAATTTAATTCAGGAAAGAATGGTGGCTAATAAACAGGTACCTAAGACTGAGATTTTACTAGGAGGCTGGCTAGCCTGACTTCATTTTCAAATCACATCTTTACCTAGATTGGAATTAGTTTTCAAAATCCTGTCAAAATTACTCAAATACAACTGTCAAAATGCCATTACTGCCATGGCTGTCCTCTTTGAGGAGCCAGGTCTTGTTTACCTTGTTCAGCAGAACTAACAAGCCATTTTGTTAAACTACATGTGACTATGCAAAGATTTTTGCTTTTTTTCTTTTTGATAGAGAAGACTTATCTAGACAAGATGCAGTTCTGGCCTGTTCTGCACTGAAGAAGATGTATAGGCGTGTATTAGTTAATGGAGCATCTGCAATTGAACCAGAGCAACCAGGAGAAAAACCACCACTAAAAATCCTCTTTGTTCATTTGGATGGGCCTATAGACGTCATTGCGGGGCGCCTGGAGAAGCGGAGAGGTCATTTTATGCCACCTGAACTTCTCAAGTCTCAGTTTGATACTCTGGAGCCTCCTAGTGCACCAGAGAACTTCATTACTGTCAGTCTAGAAAAACCCTTCCCTGAAATAGTGCTAGAGATTGAGCGCGCCATTCTTCAGGGTGAGGCATTGGTGGAGTAATTTTCTGAATGACACATATAGAAATTCCCTTGAAGATATCAAGGTTATGAAAGAGGATTTTAATTATTAAATTGATTATTAAATCAACTTATTATTCATTATACTTAAATGGACTGCAATATTAAGAGCTGGTTTACTACTCTTGGGTTTTTTTCATCAGGGCTCTGTAAAAGACATAAAAGGTATAATTTTCAAGAAGTTTCAACTTTTTAAACTCTTCACTGTATGTAGTCAAAACTCCCATTCTAGTAAGAGCCTGCTTTTGAAAATCCTACCAAGGGTCACAGAGAATAATTTATTTTCTTAATTTTAATATTTACTCCTTCAAGACATGGAGATGGGCACATCTGCTATTACGAGACTAAGTAATTTACAGCTTTGCTAGAAACAATATATTTTTCTAGAAGAGGCAGGAACATGCATAATGAAGTTCCTGACACTACCACTGTCTCACTGCCAAATTTTCAACAAGTTGCAGCCTCTGCGTTTATGACCTCGCTGACCTCACCAGAGCACCGATGACTTCATGAGAACTTTCATGAACTCTTACTGTATGCACTGAAAACCAAGGTAAAAAATGTGAGAAAAAAAAGGCAGTGGTGGTGATGCAATATACAAAATACAATTGTATGGATAACTTTGGAAATAAAGTGTAAGTGGCATCATGCTGGCTCTGAACTTGCATCCTTAATATGCAAAGTGTACACTTTGAATTTGTGTGTGAATCAACCAGTGATCTAAGGTACTGAATGCAAGATTGATAGATTTTCTTTTAGAAAACTTACTCTTTCACTGTTGGACCTTCTCCTTCACTTCCCTTTTCTGGTGGGCTTGAGTCTTCCACCTCAGCCCATGTCCATACATCTGCTTTAAAGCTGTAGATCAAATTATTCCTAACATATGTTTTTCACACCCTTTTTGCAATCAGAAAATTCCAAATACACAGTTACCTAGCTCACAGAATTTCAGGTTAAAATTCTTTTTATTGCTGAAAATATTTTTTAAAAAGTACTTTATGTCATGTTACACAAGAGGTGTATTTTTAGCTTAACTAAATGAAATCTTCAGACAGTTTCTGTGAGAAAGATTTGAGTTTTGTCTGAATGAAGACATCCCCATGTGCTGTCAGACGTGGATTACTTTTAGTGTGTCATGCAATTTTTTTTATTCCTAGAAGAATGGATGAGCTCCTCTAGAAGCAAACTCATGTTTCAAAGCATCTTTAGTGTCATATTTACCTGGATAACTAGTTGAAAAATGTTTGTCTTGGTTCTCACTGTGTCTACAAATAATAAGGGCTTTGTGGTTTACTAGACAAACTACTGTGCTTAAAGCAGTGCAATAAGTGGGCATTATCTTTCTGAAAGTGGCCATTTTTAGACACAGAATTGGGATTGTAGGCATTTATGCACCCACCCAGAAGTGGTCTTTTCCTGTTTGTTTGTGACCTGAAGGGAGAGAGAATACCAGGCAGTTACCAGTTTTAGTCTGCTGTTGTACACAGCTTGCTCTCAAATCAGAGTCTGTTTGTTTTGAGAGCCAGGGTGCAAGTTTAAGACACAGAGGCACAGTTAAGTGGAAGAGACAAGCATGTCTGTCTGCTTCTTAACACCCTCAAATTTCAGACCCCTTCAGACCAAGTGACTTGTCAGAACTGTGTTTAGTAACAATGAAAATCACAGAAACAGCACCCTCTTGTGGCACCTCTGCTTTTAATGAGGTCTTCGTGATCACCCAATACACCATTTTACAAACGAAGAGCTTTCCTAATGTACCCGTTATTAACTACAGATTTATGCACACTTTTGTCAGACTCAGTAATAACGGATCAGGACATTCCACAGCGATAGGAAAGCAGCTACATCCTGCCATGCACAGATACAATGAGACCTTTAAACATTTTTTTTTTTTTTTAATGGGCAACATTTTTAAGTGTGAGTTCTGAGAAGGCAAGACTAATTTTAAGATCTACTTGTCAGCATTTACAGCTGTCACGAACAGAATATTGTACTCAACCGTTAGAAACCATTCTCTTTTAGGGAATTTTATGTAAGCGTCTTGGGTTTTGTAAGTCTTCTAAACAAACTAGGTAATGTTTGCACTTACAGGCAGTTTATGCTGCTTCAAATTAGGTCAGGTATTTCTCACTCTTCTATGCCATGAATATTTTCTTCCCTTAACCTTTTAATATATTTGCATTTTGCTTTTACTTAAAGATACTGTGTAGAAGGTTGTTGTGAACTTAATCAGTTAAATAGTCCATTACGTGCTATTCTGAAAGACAAGCATTACTTCTGCTCACTTATACCCTGTGCATCACAAATTAAAAGATTAAGATGTGACTTATCCCAATATTAACCACATAAAGCTACTCTCAGATATTAATGAAGCTGTTCATGTGTACAGTAGAAGAAAAAGATAGCAGAACAATCCCTGCCCAAACACAATCCTACACCATTTCATTTACTTGTTTGGTTTAGTTTGGTTTTTTGTTGTTGGTGGTGGTGGTGAGAGGTGTTCTTGTTTGTTTTGTTTTGTTTTTTTAAATGAACTTAACACTATATTAGGGATGTTGTATTCAGGTTAGTTGGGCAGGTTATTATATTTAGCAGAGTTTATCTGGATGCAAGTGCTCTGTTCGTATTTTGAAATATATTTAGCAAATGCAACAAAAACTGAGGAGGAAATACCTGGAGTTAGAGATTGCGTTTTCTGTCTCTGAGCACAGAGTATCTATGGAAGGTACACGTACTATATGTCCTTAAAAATTTGTGCTAAGCATAGTTCATAACATGATGTGTAAAAACATAGTTCATAACATGCTGTGTAAAAACAGCACATTTTTCAATGCTAAAATGAGGAAATTAAATGCCATGTATCCCATTGACAGTATGCATTTATACATTAAACACAGTAAGAGTAGAGTTTTATTAAACTGCACAAGTTATACAGGCAAGAGGAACAGACCAGCTACCTGCCACTGTAGCCCTAAATTGCGAAATAATTTTATTATTTTTTATTAATAATATTTAGTTTATTATGCAGTCTCTGAACCAAGATGAGAATTAGGCAGACCACATCCTTTACCAAACTAGCCATCTTGCTGTTCACATTCCCAATAGTGTTTCATTTGAATGCACGCATTTTAAATCTTTTCAGTTACATCTGCCAGTCACACTACTGTGACTTTTAGATTTTTTTTCTTTTTGCAGCAGTTACTTTCTCTAGCAGTAGTTTGATGATCAGGCAAGGCAGTTTTGCAGACAATCTTGTCAGGCCACTTGGTCCAATGTAGGGGAAGAGAAGAAAGCAGGAAAATAAAGAGACAACCTTCAGGCACACATGCCCTTCTGGTCCAAAATGCAAGCTGCAGATTTCAAATGCAAGTTATTGAAGTGCTCAGAGTTAATTATAAGGTTGCTCCTGAAAGAAGAAGTAGTTGATAACTCTGAAGAGAGAATTTTAAAGAAGGACAGAAAAAGGGGAAACAGGGAGGGGGGCACAAACAGGAGCATTGTAATATGCTATTAAACCATTAAAGTGTGGGGTTTTTTTAATTATTAAAGATGTCATGAAAACTCTACCTATAAATCTTGTTCTGCTTGCTGTGTTTTCTGACAAAACTAACATTTTTACTATGCAAAAAATGGCTCAGTGTTTTACCACTACTTACCAGAATGTTAGTAACTGTTATTAGTTTACAATAGTTACTGATAAATATTGATTCTACATCAAGAAGTAAGCTTAGCTGAAGGCGCAGTAGAGAATTTAGGTCCAACTTCATCTCTTGATGAATTGCGATAAAACTGTATTTCAAATTTAGCATCTTTTAGATTATAACATGCAACAGAAATACATAGGTGAGCTGAATGTTGTCTCAAGAAAGTTAGCTAGTAGTATCTTGGTAAAAACCGTTCTCTTCCCACCTCACCCTCACCCTCACCATCACCCTTTCATCTCACAGTAGCCTTTTTTGGTATCATGAATTGTATTCTCAAAAAGACCCTCCTACTGAATGATGGGGGAGTCCTCACTTCTTTTATAGCAAGATCCCAGTAAGGGACACTATAAAGTCAACTCAAATTAGCTTCTTTGAAGATCCTAATAAATAGTCATTGTGAAAACAACTGTAAAAAGGTAGCGATTATTCTACAGAAACTACTTGCTGTCTATCCCTTCCTTATCAGAGTCCTGTAACCTCCCTCTGCCAGGCTGAAGGGAGTAGGTCAGAAGGAATAGAGGCAAGTCCTTGCTTGGGACAAGACCTCTTCTTGCCCACCACACCCTCCCAGGTGCCTCTGCACAATAGGTATGGGGCTCTGGATGTGGAACGTTGCTCAGTGGATGATTAAGATGATGATGACTCTCGCCAGGGATGTTATCAAGGCCAGGAAGACCTACACCTTGTATCAAGACCAGTCCCTCATAGAAGAAAAGAAGGATTACAGTGGTATATTGTTCCCTTCTAAGGGGAATGGAAGGTCCAATATGCTGGAAGGAGACTCCCCTTAGGGTAGCCTGCTGCTTCCCTGGGGCATGGGTCAGAAATGTTGCTAGGAAACTTCCTAGCTTTGTAAAATGCTCAAACTTCTCCCCATTGCTGATCCTCCATGTGGGTGGTGACAAACTCACAACATGTAGTCCAAAGGCCATGAAAAGAGACTTCAAGATCTTAGGACGACTGGTGAGGGAATCAAGGGCGCAGGTTATTTTTTTCCTCTATTCTTCCACATGCAGGTAGTGACTGAAAGAAACAGATAGACCTAGTCTATTAATACATGGTTCTGTGGTTGGTGTCCTTTTCAGAATTTTGGGTTGTTTGATAATGGAATGGCCTACATGGCATCAGATTTGCTGGCATCAGATGGGATCAGAGGCATCACCGCTCTCAAAAGGAGAGGGTCTTTGGCTGGGGGCTAGAGGGGCTCGTTGTTATGGCTTTAAAATAGATATAATGGGGGGTGGAGATATCATCAGGTTTAACAGTGATAAGATGTCAGATGACTTGCCATCCCACTTACATCAGTTAGATGCCAGAGCCAGCAAAAGATGCTCAGATCCTGCAGAGGGACTGCAAGTCAGCAGGATAGCACAAGGGAATTCCAGGCACTCCTGACAGAAAGTCAGCTTCATGGGGGGCCCAATTTAAATGCCTCCATGCTAATACATGCAGCATGGGGGATGAACTAGAGATGTGTGCATGCCTGCAGAGCAATGATCTTACCGGCATCATGGAAACACAGTAGAAACTCCTATGACTGCAATGCGCTGGAACGGAAGGATACAGTCTCTTAAGGACAGGCAGGGAAGATGAGGAGGTGTCAACCTCTCTGCCGATGACCAGCTGGAGTGCATGGAGCTCCACCTCAGGAGAGACTGGGGAGGACCTGACTTAGAGTTTATGGCTCAGGATTAAAGGGAGGGCAAGCACAGGTAACTTTATAGTGGAGCCTGCTACAGGCCACCTGACCAGGAAGATGAAGCTGATGAGGCTCTGTAGACATACAGGAGCAGCCTCACATTCACAAACCCTGGTCCTCATGGGGAACTTCAGCCACTCTGACATCTGTGTGGAGGACCAGGCATAAGACATGTAAGCATGTTTTCTCTCAAACATTCTGACTGGTGCAACAGGACAGCTGTGATTGGAAGAGAATCCTGCATCAGTCCTGCTGCTGTGGATGGTCCAGGTCTGGGTCGACAAGAGAGAGAAACCGGGACCAATCTACTTCCTTTTATAGTTTACCTTGTCTCTCACATAAAACAGGTTTTTTGCACCATTCCTGCTATGTTGTTTGCATGTGTGCAGCCAGCCTTTCAGAGCCCTCCAGGAAAAGAGTCAGAGGAGCTGGGGGCCTGTGGTGGTCCTGGAGTGAGGTCTCTGGGACTTTATCCTTCCCTTGACACAGGTGCACAGAGCACAAGTTTCAGGGCAGATTTTCAAGCTTAGCAACTGAAAAGAAAGTTGGCTCAGAACAGCAAGTGCTCCAGCCACACTTCTCGAGTTGCAGGTGAAATAGGGGATTGGAAGAACTGCCCACTGTAGGAGAAGATCAAGACCATTTAAGGAATCTCAAGGTGCACAAGTCCATGGGACATGAGGAGATACATCGATGGGTCCTGAGGGACATGGCCAAGGAAGTGGCTAAGCCAGTACCCACCATATCTGAGAAGTCGTGGCAGTTCTCTATGGAAGTTCCCACAGACTGGAAAAGGTGGAACATAACACGCATGTACTTTTAAAAGGGGAAAATGGGAAGACCCAGGGACCTACAGTCTGGTCAGTCTCACCTCAGTACCGGGCAAGATCATGGCGAAGAGCCTCCTAGGAACTATGCTAAGGCACATGGAAAAAACAGAGATGACTGGTGACAGTCAGCACAGCTTCGCTAAGGGCAAATTGTACCCGACAAATTTGGTGGCTGCCTATGATGGGGTTGCAGTGGTGTTGGATGAGAGAAAAGTGACTGATGTGACCTATGTGCACTTACGCAGAGCATTTAACACTGTCCTGCATGACTTGGCTCTAAACTGGAGAGACGTGGATTTGACAGATGGACCACTCAATGGACAAGGAATTGACTGGATGGTCCCACTCAGAGAGTTGCATTCAAGGTTCATTGTTCACCTGGAGACCAGTGAGGAGTGCTGTCCTCAGGGATTGGTACCAGGACCGGCACTGTTCAACATCTTTATTGGTGACACAGTGATTTAAGAGACGCAAACCGCATGAAGTTCAACAAGGCCAAGTGCAAGATCCTACACTGGGGTTGGGGCAATCCCAAGCACAAACACAGGCAGGGTGGAGAATGGATTGAAAGCAGCCCTGAGGAGAAGGACTTGGGGATGTTGTTGAGAAGCTTGACATGACCCAGCAATGTATACTTGCAGCCCAGAAAGTCACAGAATCACAGAATGTCCTGAGCTGGAAGGGACACACAAGGATCACCCAGCCCAGCTACTGGCCCTGCACAGGACCATCCCCAAGAGTCACACCATGTGCCTGAGACCATTGTCCAAACGCTTCTCAAACTCTGCCAGAATTGGTGCTGTGACCACTTCCCTGAGGAGCCTGTTCCAGCGCCCAACTGCTCTCTGGGTGAAGAAGTTCTTTCTAATCTCCAACCTAAACAACACCTGACAGAACTTCAGGCCATTCCCTCTAGTCCTGTCCCTGGTCACCATACAGAAGAGATCAGTGCCTGCCCCTCCTCGTCCTCTCACAAGGAAGTTGTAACTGCAATGAGGTCTCCCTTCAGTCTCCTCCAGGCTGAACAGGTGATCTCAGATGCTCCTCATATGGCTTCCCCTCAAGGCCCTTCACCGTCTTTGTTGCCCTTCTCTGGACACTCTCTAAGAGCTTAATATCTTTCTTACACTGTGGTGCCCCAAAACTGCACACAATATTCAAGATGAGGCCACCTCAGTGAAGAGCAGAGCGGGACCATTCTCTCCCTTGACCGGCTGGCGAAGCTTTGACTGATGCCCCCCAGGACATGGTTGGCCCTCCTGGCTGCCAGGGCACTGCTGACTCATATTCAACTTGCCTTTGACCAGGACCGCCAGGTCCCTTTCCATGGTACTGCTTTCAAGCACCTCATTCCCCAGTCTGTGCGAATATCCAAGGTTGCCCCATCCCAGGTGCAGAATCTGACTTTCCCTCATTGAATCCCTCTCGCTGGGGACTGCCCAGACCTCTAATTTGTCAAGGTCTCTCTGCAGGGCCCCCCTGCCTTTGAGGGAGTCAGCAGCTCCTCCCAGTTTTATTTCATCTGCAGACTTGCTCAGTATCCTTTCCAGTCCTGCGTCCAAGTCATTTATGAAGATGTTGAAGAGCACAGGGCCCGAGATGCAATCCTGTAGAACCCCACTCGTGACAGGTCACCAGTCTGATGTTACCCCATTCACTGTTACCCTCTGTGCTCCACCCATGAGCCAATTGCTCACCCATCACACGATGTGTTTATCCAGCTGTGTGCTGGGCATTTTCTCCAGAAAGATCCTGGGAGAGACAGTATTGAAAGCTTTACTGAAATCCAAAATGATTACATCAACTGACTTCCCTTGATCAACCAGGTGTATGACCTTGTCATAAAAGGAAATCAGGTTTGACAAGCAGGACATTCCTCTCATGAAGCTGTGCTGGCTGTGACCAATTTTCATGGCTAGGCTTTGCGAACGAAGATTTGAGAAGGGCTCTACCCACACTTGTTACAAGCGCACTGATGGCTAAAAATGTGACCAGTGACTGCATTGTCTTTCAGGCATTTTTCAGTTTCTACCAAAATAACCTTCTCTATAATTTTAGCAGACACTGAAGTGAGACTGACAGGCCTGTAGTTTCCAGGGTCCTCCTTTTTGCCCTTCTTGAAAATCAGGACAATGTTCACCAGCTTCCAGTCAGCTGGGACCTCTCTGGACTCCCAAGACCACTCAAAAATCAAGGGAGGTTTTGTGATGACATCAGCCGGCTCTCTGAGGCTTCTGGGATGAATCCCATCAGGCCCCATTGATTTGTAAGGATCCAGCTGGAGCAGGAGATTCCACACAAGTTCAGGGTCAATTGGGAATTGATCATTCTCACAGTCATGGTCCTTCAGCCCAGGTCACTCTGACTCCCTTGGACCATCATCCGTGTTGAAGACAGAGGCAAAGAAAGAATTAAACACTTCTGTCTTGTCTCTGTCCCTGTTTGTGAGGTGACCATCCCCATCCTGTAATGGGACGGTATTTCTACGATATTTCTATGCTGCCTATTGCTATTAATATATGTGAAAATAGTCATTTTATTGTCCCCCACGTTTCTGGCCAGCTTCAACTCCAACTGAAACTTGGCCACACGAAGTTTCTCCCTACAGCAGCAAGCAGCATCTGGATTCTTCCCATGTCACTTGACCTTGCTTCCACTGGGCATACACCTTCCTTTTTCCCTTTATGTGCAAGTGAAGATCCCTGCTCAGCCAAGCTGGCCTTCTGCCTCTCCTGCTTGACTTCCACCATTTGGGAATTGTCTGTTCCTGTGTCCTTAGGAGGTGATGTTTGAAAAGGGACCAGCACTGATGGAGCCTAGCACCTGCAAAAATATTTTTCCAGGGGATCTTACTTACTATTGTCAGTCATATGCAGGACTGCATCAAAAGCACCATGGGTCAGTCCTTAGGTCAAGGGAGGGCATTCTCCCCCTCTGCTCTGTTGAGACCTGTCCTGGAGAACTGCATCCAGCTCTGGTGCACCCAGCGTAAGAAAGACTGACCTCTTGGAGCAAGTCCAGAGGGGGTCCACTAAACTGATCAGAGGGAGCACCTCTCCTATGAAGACAGGCTAGGAGAGGTGGGATTGCTCCAGGTTGACCTTACAGCACTTCCAGGTGCTATAGGGGGCCTACAAGAAAACAAGGGCATAGAGTGATAGTACAAGAGGGAACAGCCTTTAGGTGAAGGAGGGCAGGTTTAGATTAGATGTTAATAAGAAATTTACTGCGAGGGTGGTGAGGCACTGGAACAGGTTACAGAGAAGCTGTGAGTGCTCTGTCCCTGGAAGTGTTCAAGGCCAAGCGGGATGGGGCACTGAGCAACTTGGTCTATTGGGCAGCATCCCTGCCTGGGATAGGGGGTCTGTAACTAATGACCTTTAAGGTCCCTTCCAAACCAAGCAATTCTATGATTGTATCATAGCTTTGCACTCAGGGCAATGGAAAACTCTCCTTCCAATGGAAGTTGCTGTGCAGGTACAATAATGGATCCAACCACTGGCTGGGAAATAAAAATAATAACAATTTTGAATACAAACTGTAGGTTTTCTTCTAAGGTTTTGAATATATTAAATTATAAATTAAAAAATATATTTGTGAAATTATCTGTCTGTTTAACACTGTGCTGCTGTTAATCTATGAATCTTCAATCCAAGGGAAGAGATTTTCTTGAACTTTTCCCAGTACCATCCAACAGCATTGTTTGATCAATTTACTTAATGGTAAAGTAGGAGACAGCATTACTGGACAGTGAGTAAAACTCCTCTTCTGCGATAATACAATGCACTTAATGACAAACTACATGCATGCCTTTGCCAAAAGTTTTAAAAATTCCACTATGGGCTGAAGTGTGCTCAACTTCTTTCAGTATACTGCACTATAATTCTGTTTCATCAGACTGATTAACAACTTTAACTCAAAGTGGGTAACTTAAAACCACTTGCATGGACTGCTTTCAAGCAAATCGAATTTGTACTTGTCAAAAGAGAGAATGCTCA
Organism: Empidonax traillii; assembly: GCF_003031625.1. Classification (NCBI taxonomy): domain Eukaryota; kingdom Metazoa; phylum Chordata; class Aves; order Passeriformes; family Tyrannidae; genus Empidonax; species Empidonax traillii. The sequence goes on from NW_020955199.1 coordinate 1,088,522, forward strand.
AACCAAGTGTTTTAAAGCAATACAATTTAGTGGGCATGTTCACAACTACACTGACACACACAGAAAAAAAAAAAAACAATAAAAAGGAGATGCTATTTCATTTAATATTTTTTTCTTCTATCCCCATCTTTTCTATGCTAGAAGTCTTCAACATCACACAACTCTTACTCTCTTGCCTCCATCTCACACTCCAAGAGTTGTTTACTAATCTTAGCCCAGAGTTGATGAATATACCCAGAACTTGCACTCAGATGCCCTGAAGCTGGACAGTCACCCTGAAGTCTAGAGAATGGATCAACTACAAACACACTGAGACAAGATTTTTTTAATTCATTTATTATCTGTGCACAAGAGAAGTAACTACCAATAGGAACTCAAAAGCTATACAGTATTTTTACTTGCTGGTTAAAAGTAAATAGAGTATCGTATGACCATGAATGAAAATAACGTCTTTAATTACAAATCAGAATATGTTAGAATCTCAGTGGAACAAGCCCAAAAGCCTTAGAAGCAATTCCAGAGCACAAGGCCCTGCCCCCTTTAATTTGCACAATGACAGAAGTAATTTACAGTTAATCTTTGTGAATACTGAGATAATGTTATAATGTGAATTTCTGTACAGTTAACTGTAAAGAGACAACCAGAACAGTAATTCTAGTATATTTTAACTGAACTTGCTTAAGCATTTTTTCTGAAATAGTTACCAAAGGTCCTGGAAGATTCTACACCAAATCCAAGTATTATGACTTTTTTTCCTGTGTTCTTTTTTGGTGTTTGTGGGGGTTTTGTTGGTTTTTATTTTTTCCCATTACTTACAATCTCATTCTATTGTAATGTGTACATCTCTAGAAATGAGCTGTCTGCATTGTATATATTGTGTTTATACAAATTAAAGCAAAAGATGGTACATTACTCAAGTGGTATAAATCTTCCAGCATTTTGCTAGTCAAGAAAAACAACATGCCAAAATCACAATAAGCAGTATTGGTACCCACAGCTTCAATTCATTTGTTTCCTTTTTATTAATTTGTAATCTACATAAATTACTACTGAAGGATACTGTTTAGGTAGTAAATACATTGGCCATTTGTAGGTCAGACAAAACTTGTTCATCCAACTGTGAAAGCTGATATTGTTTCAAAAAAATCACAAATAATGCAGAACAAAAGAACTGATGCATTCAAGAAAGTGAAGACGCATCGATTCCCACTGTTTGAAGAAAACTACTGCATTCCACCTTCAAATGCATCAGGCTGGTTTCAGTTATGACAAGACAATCCCAAGAGTCAGAATGAAATAAAGCAATTTGAAAGATTTAAGAGCTGTTATCAAAAATAAATTACATTTTTTAAAGTTAAAAGAAACACTGCTATGAAGGCTGAGAGCCAAGCAGCCTTTCAATAGCTGCATTGATGTCTCCTCCTGTTGCTATTAGTGCTTGTAAATTTGCTTCACGGTTCAGAAAGCCCATTGCACTCAGCTGTTCCAGTTGTTGCTGAAATCGAACTTCTGGGTTTTGTAACTGCTAAGAACAAAATTTTGAACTATAAAAACGTAATATGCATATAGCAAAATACAGAAATTAAACAAAGTTTGGTTCTGCACTGCTTTGTCTTTCCTAATTTTTGACTACACCTTTTTCAAGTTCCAAAAAATACATACTGACAAATTCAATTAGCAATTGAATATTTTTTTTCAACAAGTCAGTACCTTCAAATCTAAAGAATAACTACACTTATGTAACATTCCCAAATAACTGCAGGAAAAACTGGTTGTTTGATAAAAGAGGCTTAAAATTAAATTGGGTAAATTTATATCCCATGATCTATTTCTTAAAGATACATATATACATATATACATATTTTTTTAAAAATGAAACAGAATTCAGCATAGTAATGTGGAACAGCAAAGAGTATAATGTTGCTGTCAGCAATATTGACCATCACAGGTCTTATTTTGCCTTGATATAGAAATCACCTCTTTTGTAACACTCGAAGTATTTGTTGACTAAAATTACCAAAACCTTAACTGTTAGAAAGCTTGAGCCTAAGGCAAAGTGACAACTGTGCTTTATAGAAAAATTCTGCTTACACAAACTCATGGCAAAAATCTGCATTATTTCAATGGTATGAACTTCAGAGGCATTCTTTTAATCAGAACAATTATAGGAAAATAAAATGCTGGGAAGTCACTTTTTAAAATCAATGACTCAATTTAGTTCGGAACACAAAACTTGTGCAGCTACTGCTAATTTTCCTGTTGTTCTAATTCAGCAGTTTCACACATCAAGAAATTACCACATGTATTTAAAATCTGCATATGGTTACAAACCAATACAAAGAAGATGTAACCTGAAATTTAAGAACTGCCCCCCAGCCTGCTTTCCTCAAACAAAACTAACAAAATATTGACCCAGTAGGGTAAGATTTGACAGCATAAGTGAAAACATATAAGAATATGGTTTGCTACAGTAACACCCATGAATGCTTTCAAGTGGTTAGATAACAAAGAGGAAAAACCATCTATCAGATCAGCAAAGCTGAACTAACTCACTCCATGGCAAACAAGGAGGGAAAAGCAGCACTGCCCTTTCCACCAGGAGTCTGCCACTGCACATGGTAGATACCCAGCATATGGGTGTTGTTTCACACAACATTCCTGAAAGTTAACAGCATGCTCACCACTCTACTATTACTTGAAGTTGCTACCTCTGCTTGATTTCTGGAGCTCTCTGGAAACCTTTAATCCCACTCACTATGTTAACAAAATGCACTGCAATCTGGAAGTCAGGATATAAGTGTTCAAATTCAGGCTGCAAATAGGCAGAGAGTGGCTATTCCAAAGAGGTGGACAGAGATATAGTTACAGCTAAAGAGTAACAGCAATAGAGGCAAAGAGCACACAGGTAAATATGCTCAAGCTTTACTCTTGCCTGAATCCACACTACACTTATCAGTGAATCTTATCACCTCGATCTGTCTCAATCTGTACAAGCACTTCTGAAACTCCAGAGCATGAAGATGAGTATATAAAAATCAACTGACACCTTTACTCAAATTTGGTGTTTTTTCAGCATTTTCTTGCATGGCTGCAACAGCATTTTTAAGCCTCCTCTACTGCCCATTGACCAGAAGCATCCAGGAGACCCTCCAGTGGTTTACAACAACAAAAACAACAAACCAAAGTGAAAAGTCAAAACATCTAGAATACAGTGAGCTACTTTACCTGAGCATTTGCACCAGCAAGTGCCTGCAACATCTGGTGGACAAATTGCTGGTGACCAGGTTCAGCAGTTCCTGAAGCTGGACTTGTATTTTCAGTTGAAGCAGAACTAGGCCCAGTGGACTCTGCAGGAGCTCCACCGCTCCCCAATCCACCTAAACCAGGATTGAATCTGTATAAAGTAGAGAAAAAGAAATACACCACTTGAATAATAAATACTAGCTTGTCTCTTCTCATTTTTTAATTACAATGTACAAATTCTGTCAAAGAGGGGATGGCAACTTAAATACAGTACCATGAGAAAGACCAGAGTTATCACTATTTAGAAGTACACAGCAGGCAAAAATGTGAGAGATTCCAGAACAAGTGTAGTTAAACTAAAAAGAGGCAGGAAGAGGAATGTTTAATAAAAACTTAATCAATCTCTAAATGTAAAAAGAACGAACAATACAAGGGTAAAGTTCCTGTCTAAATCAATTCTTACCCTGGTATAAGGCCCGGTGCTTCTGTTGCTAATGTCTGCAAGCCCTGCTGAATCTGTAGCAGAGCCTGCATTGCTCTAGGGTTTGACATAGCTGATAATGTGTCAGGATTCTGCATCTAAGAAAAGGAGAGAAATTCTTAATCATATGCAGATGTCCCAAATTAATTTTTTTTGTAGATCTCTTGTAGAATCTGACACAATTTCAGAACTTGTTTTTCAATTTTGTAGTTCAATACTTATAGGAAATCCTTTAGTTATCTTTTTTTCTGTGAGAAAACTTTCATAGAAAGTAATCAATGAACTCTCTAGATGCGGACAAAGCCTTTCAAATGAGAAGTACACAAGGAGTAGTATTTTTCATTACAGACCTCAATCTTTCAAAGCCGTAGGTCTGTGTTAGTACAACATTATTCTAGAATTGGTATCCTATTATCAATTATCATACTACTGGTAAGCAACAATGCTCAATGTGATGAAACTTGCCCAGTAGATATCAAAGAAAAACTACTGCATTTCTTCTTCCTAGCTAATTTCAGATCACAGCAGTTTCGTCACGACTATTTGTACACATCTTCTCATATGCAGTGCCTTCACAGCCTGAAATGTAAACAAATACACTGCAAAAATACAAGCAAGCAAACGTATAACATTCAAGGATTCTCACTCTACTGTGACTTCAATTAAAAATTTGTTCTCACATCCATTAATGATTTAAAAGGCAAATCCTTTTCATTCCTGAACCAAAGCATCCAAAAACCTGACTATTTTAGATACAAAACCAAAACTAGCGGTTTAAGCTTACTTCTGCTATTCTAACAAATAGATGAGTGAAAAATAAGTTTCAGTTACAAATGACATAGTTTTGGTAGCCAGACCTACTTCAAATAGTAGGCAGGCTTATAATCTTAGCACCCTTTCCCTGGCAACTAGATCAAATTATTTTTGCTGAAAACCCCTTTTTGATTCATGTAGAAATCACAGATTAGGCTTCCTCTGGTGCAGAGCAGAATTGGAGAATAGGACATGAAGAACTCTGCTCTGGAATATGGATGCCTAAGGAGACTTCAGTACAGAAGTTACTACTCTCCATTCATCTCCTGGATTTTTATCTTCCTGATAGCTAAAAGAATAACTAAATATATAGATAGCAAAGGTTACTCAGATTTTAAAGAGGAAATGATTTTGGATTCTCCAATGAAAACTGCTGCAACTAGTTTACTGTCTGATATTTGAAGCTGTCTTGCAGAAATGGTGGCGAAACTATTCTCAGAGCACTTAGGTGACCTGGATCTTACCTATTAATGTTATTAATTCCAGTAGCAGCAATTCTTTCCTAGTTCTGCTGGGCAATTGCCCTTCATTGCAAAAGATGCCTTCCATTATACATATTCCATGGTTTCTGTGTCCCAACCCCATAATATAAACACCAGTAGATAACTAAGGAAGTACAAGTTGCAATATTATCAACATTCTGAAAATACCCAAATATTTCTTGACTTTACCTCACCTGCTAATGTTGTTGATCACCTGACCTTACATAGTGAATACAACAAAGAACTAGCTGATAAACTCCACAGTGATACTGACAGGAGATATCCACAGGAAACAGAAATTATTCTTACTGTGCATTCATTAATTACCATTTATTCACATATTTCAAAACATACATGTGGTACTAGCTCCTCAGATACTACTGAATCATTACAAAGCAGTGGCATTATAAAACACAACCCTTTACGTGGTTGAAACAATATAAATGGTATCTTCTAAACACTGAACATGCTACTATAATTCAAGTATGTGCTAATTATTTTAGTTACAGAACCTCCTGTGTGCAGTCAGATCTTGACAGTGCACATTTACACTGATTTGTGAGGACTGCCTAATGATGGAATTCATGCAGTGGATTTCGATTCCTAAAAAAATCATGCTTGCTCCCATTTACAGAACACAGTGCTACTACACACTGTGTCAACTAGTACCGAGCAGATACCTGGGTTGCAAGCACAATGTTGAGGAGAAGACAATCTTTACAGGCAAAAAATTCAGAAACCACTTCTTCTGAGTCAGCTAATGACTTCGGTCTTTCAAGGCATGCTGAAAGATCTCTTTTCCAAATACATAAGGCAGGTTTGAAGAAGTAAGAAAAGCATAGTGAAGCTTTACCTAATAGTGGGAAAAGTACTAATCCTTTTAATTTGTGAAACAAATCTTGTTACAAACAGGTGTTTTGTAAGAACTGGCTGGTGTGTAGCAGGAACAATTATTCCTTCTAAGCAAAGAAAAAAGAGCAAGTCTAAGTGGTTGTTTTATCTAATCACAGACAACAGTCAGTTTTTTGAAAGGGATGGAGACATTAAGCAAGAATATTATTAAGGGACAATATGACTTAGTTTCTAAAGCTAATAAGAATATATTGCAGAATCTAGCTATTAGCCAAAACCAAGACAGGTACCAGTTTACTAAAAATATTGCCCACTGACTTCCAAACATTTATTAACAGCTACTATCTCATCTTACTTGTTGAAGGAAAGTTGGAAGTTGTTGTCTCATTTGTTCCTGAAGTTGAGGATTTCCAACAAATAAAGGATTATTCAACATCATCTATAAGACAAAAATATTTAACTTCATAGATCAAGCAGTAAAATCCACAGAAGACTTTACAACAACTACTGTTATGGTAATAGTCAATGAAAATAACTTCATATTCATGAATAATAATCATCTACTCCTCCTTTGGCCAAAACTTTTTGGAGGTGTTTTGCTTTATTTTGGTGTTGCTTGGTTGGGGTTTTTTATCTTTAAGTGAATGAATTTCCATGAGGTAGGCTTGCCAATTATTACAAGAAAATCCTTTTCTGTTCAGCCTTAACTATAGATCTAAGTAATAGCTCCCTGTAAACGTTACTTGAAGTCAAGGATATTTCCAAGTAGTATTTAATATAGAAAAGATAATATTTTTTCAATCTCAGTTCAGGATTTGATTTCTGATATCACTGCTTTAAGTAAAATTTGAAAGCACTTCTACAATACCACTCATAAAACAGCATCTGCATTTTTAGAGGGAGTACAGGTCACAAAAGTGAAGTTAAAAACAGCTTAATACCTAGATATGGCACCAAGTCCCCTCCCTTCACTTCTCCCAAGTTAGTGGGGGTATTTATTTACCGATAGGTCCACCTTAATTTACCAAAGCATTTGTTCTGTCTGTTTCTTATGCTGGGTCACAAGTTCAGGGCTATACGAAACATACATAGCCTTACAAGTTATTTTAGAAGCATGTCAGACATGATGCCCAACTACAAGTTGAAGAAACTCACTGTGACAAATTGTTAATTGCAGGTAATAATTTCAGTGAGTTAGAGATTAACATTAAAAACAGGGTCATTCACTACACACAGCTGTAGAGCTATTTGGGTTTTATGTTTTGGGGTTTTTTTTACTGCAACACACACAATAAATACATCACTACACCAAATGCAATTTACCTGTACTGCAAGATCAGGATTCTGGCTTAATGACTGCATCATGCTTCTCATGTAGGGTGCAGACAACATATTCTGCATAAGTTGTGGGTTTTCTGTTATCTGTTGCAATAAGCTCTGCATTCCTGGTGTGTTGAACATACCAGCTTAAAAAAAGTAAAAGGCCACTTTAGTCTGGTGGTAGTCAAGACGTTTACTATCCAAAACCAGGATACAACCACCTGTTTTTTATGTATTTTAGACCCGGAAATATATCTTACTGTGCTTATGCTTACATAGACACATCTATCCCAGAAGCTAAGACAGATGCCATACCCAAGAAGCAGTCCCATTAAGTATCCACATTATTAGCTGTTTTCACATTTGCCTTGAAATAGAAAAAACCCCATAATTCATCTAAAGATTCCCTACTTTTGTTATTTTAAGACAACTTAAATTTAAAAAGTGTTTAAGTAACACTGTTATAGCCTTAAATTATTTTTCATATTTTTTCCTACAGAGAACTTTGATACTAGTAAAATGTAAATTATACTAATAAAATGCTATTTACAAAAGAAAATAGCAATAAAAACTTTGAATCAAAAATTCTCTTTCTAATGAAAGAATCATTTCAGCAAGCTTTCAAGTACGTGCAAATATATACAATTGCAGCAACAAACACACCTCCTAGTCCAGGCCCCAAATTTGGTCCAGTTGAGCTCTGTCCCGTAGTGCCAGAAGTGCTATTTTCAGCATTACCACTGCCACTGCTCTCACCACTAGTGCTGGTATTTGTTGTGGAAGTCTGTGAGTTGGACTGAGGAGCCCAGGGATTTGGCAGAGGATCTCTATTTTCTGTACGAGATGGCTGACTGTCCCCTCCTGTTGATGCATTGCTCACTAAAGAAGCAAATGGGTTACCTCCAAACTACAGAGAAAGGAAAGCAAACGTATAATCAACAAGTTACCTTTCCAAATGAATCATGAGGATAAATGTTTACACCTCTTAATCAGTTATACTCACAATTCTACAGTAACTAAATACTGTGAAAAGACACTAATACCGAGAGATACTAGGACCTCCAAATAATTAAATCACATTTCTTTTTGTAAGTAGGGTTGCTACTACACTGTATTTTTATCACAGTAAGATGCTATCCTGTATACTGGTTTCCAAATTCAAAGCCTTTTATTCTTGTTATCTTCAGTTCAAAGTTACTAAACACACCCTTAAAAAGATTTTACTGCACCTCCAAATTTTAAGGCAAACAATTAAAGGAATTAAAAATTAAGTAATACAGAAATATATTAACTTGAAAATAGCTTCTCAATCACACAAAGTGATACTTATACTTCTTCAGGCTAACAAGAATACAGGATTTTTAAAGTTCTTTCAAGAGTAAAAGGCTACATAACAACTTGCAAGTTTCAAGAAATGTTTTGGCAAGTACACATTTGGAAATTTACATTACTTACATGCTTTTATTTAAAAAAAGAAATATTCTCTTTTGGTGTAATCTGTAATCTTTTCTCACCTGTTCCTGTGCTGCATTCAGTATTGGCTCCTGAATATCTGTGTACATGCGTCGCAAGGCATTGTATCCCCCTGGTATACTTTCAAGGTTGCTCAAGGCCCGGTCCTGGTTTCGCATCATTTCCTGCATCATTGCAGGGTTTCTAGCAAGTTCTAGTGTCTAGAGAAGTGGAACGTTTAATCTGCATTAATAAGAAATCCATTCTAAAATGAAAACGTCAGCATTTAGCAGTATCTTAGTTAACCCAGTCTAACCCAGTTTGAAATTATGATCAAAGCTGAATCAAGCTTAAGTGTGAGTCAACACAATTTGGTGTTTAGCCAGCATTCTACCACAGCTGACTGGGTGGAAGAGTGGCTAAGCAAAAGAAAACCCCTGAATGAACTACTCTTTTCTTCCTTCATCTTTTCCACACAATATATTCTTATTATTTCTAGCACCATTACAGCAGGCAATCTATAGCATGAACTTTAAATACATACAATTTAAAAAGCATCTATTTATCTAGTTGGGTTTTGATACATTCTGCAACACAACATATCCTATGTATCATCTAATTTTAAAAGCATTTAGAAGTGAGATAAAATAAAAATATGTAGTATTTTGGAGAATTACTCTTGTTAAATTCATTGGCTAGACAACAGGTTTTAAGTGGAGGCATATCCAATTCTAGCCTCAGAAGACATGACTACATAGTCTTCAATGTCCGAAAAGTGTGCTGCAGGTTTTCTGAATTATCAGTCTATTCTGAACAATAAAAAGTCGAAAAATAAACATTAGTTGTCTACGGCAACCTTTTATGGATTTTCAATAAGCTTAAATACTTCAAGAACGTTCACCCACTCCACTAAGCATGTTCAATTCCTGCTCTGTTGTTTATAGTTACAGTATAATCAAAAGTCATGAACAGATCTTTCTACATACCTGTCTCATTATATCTGGATTATTCAGCATGTGACTGATTTCTGGATTTCTCTGTATCAGTTGCTGCATTTGAGGGTTAGCCATAATTAACTGCCTCATCAGGTCAGGATTTGAAAGCATGCTCTGAACAAATGGATTTTCCATTATCTGAACCATCATTTCTGGGTTGGACATAAGTTGCCGTTGCATCTGACTTTGCAACTCCGAAAAGTTTGAAGTATTTAAGCCCAGGCTACTCAGACCTGCCAAACCTCCAAGGCCACCTTTAAGCAGATGAAAAAAAGATAATTGAACTTCCATTTTCTAGTATACTTCCAAACACATCCAGGCCCTTTATTAATACACAACTTGAACATATCCTACACTTCAAAATAATGAAAATGAATGGAAAGGCCCATCTTTGCAAGGTTGTTAAGGAGTTACCCACTAAGAGTTTGCTTCTTTAAATAACAAAAATCCAATGAACTGTATCTTAAATATAACCTACTACAATTCTAATAGCTTTTCTTCTCATTTTCAACAGCCAGGATACAAGAAATGTTTGAGTTTTGGGGCTTTAGGTCCAGGTCTCACTCCCACCAGCAACACTTACCATCTGCATTTGTAAAAATCATTTATCTGTCTCCTCTTGGTTAGACTAAAACCAAGAGAGAACTCCCAGTATGAGTCATATTCCCTATTGTAATTAAAAGTAGAGTTTCTCTTGGCAGCAATACACCAAGAGTTAATTATGTTTTGAATTGCTGTCCTTTGCTTAGTCCAAATAAAAATTTTGAGGTACTAGTCAGACTGAGGAACCATTTAAACCTAAACAATCAATTCCTTAACAGGGTTGGCTTTTCCAATCTACCTCTACCCCACCCTACAAATGCAAAAAAGGTGAAAGAGAATTAAACAAAAACCCGACTGCAATTATGAAAAGATGTTATTATTTTAAGTCAATAGAGTGCAGCCTCTTTATTCGTAAAAGCAAAGACTCATAATACAATCAGACTTGAAACCTGAGAAATACTTAACTGTAAGATTAGCAGCAATTTTATTGTTTCTATTACAGATATGTGCTTTGTGTTACACGTCCAACTTCAGAGCTTCATCAGTTCTCAGATAACAGGAATTTGGATGCACATTTAGGGAACACAAGGACACTGGAAGAAGTTTCATTATCCATAGTGCCAAAGTATAACATCAGTAGCACCTTACTACTGAAGGTGAAAAGTACAAGTCTGAAGTTTGTTGTGAAACCCTGGCACAGTTTGCCCAGAGAGGAGGTGGATCCTCCATCCCTGGAGACACTGAACATCAGGTTGAATGGGGCTCTGAACAACCTGATCTAGTTAAAGATGTCCCTGTTTATTGCAGGGAGATTGGACTAAATGACCTTTAAAGGTCCCTTCCAACCCAAACTATTCTGTGATTCTGTTTAAGATAAAAGAAACAACTTTCCTCTGGTAACTTACACATCAGAGACCTCCTACAACCAACTCGAAACATACCTGTAATCAGCTTTTTGGCTGCTGTGTTTGGAGGGTTTTTTTTAAGTTCTGACTACAGTAGAATGAAGCTTCAGGGACAATTACCTGAATCCAAGAGAAGACACCCACAATGCTACCTAACCAAAATTCTTACCCAAGCCAAAAGGATTACTATTTGTTGAAGCCGGTGTTGAAGTACTAGTGCTTGATGTTGATGTGGTAGCAGCATTCCCAGTGGTGTTTGCCTGTTGAGCTGGGTGGTCTTGTGATCTAAAAAAGCAATTTTAAAACCTGTGAGTTTAAAAAGTTATTTTAAATAATGCTATTTAATGTAGGAATAGTATTATACTTGACAATCTTAAATTAGATATTGATTCCTTCTCAAAAACCAGTTATCCACAGATAGCTTCCTAAAACAAATCTTTCTCAGACATGTCTAATATTTCAGAACAGGAGTTTCAAATATTAAAAAAACAGATGAGTACCACTGCACCCATAACCACTTTCTCATCCTATCCTGGGATGCCTGTCAATGAATTATTTCCTCTGTTCTTACCTTGCTTTAAGGATCCATGCCTTCTTCCACCATACTCAAATACTACCAATTACATGCGTGCACCTTAAAGAAATAAAGCCTTAAAAATTCAATGTGGCATTTGTTTCACACCACATTTTAAAAGGAAGCTTTATCGAATGTAAAATTCAGTTAATGCTTCATTTCACTATGTATCAGACTCAATACCTTTAAGACTTCAAGAAAAGGCTAAAAATGTAGTTACATAAAGCTAAAGCCAGCATAATGTAGCACAGGCACTAAAGGCTGTCCATATGATATACTCACCACACCTTCCTACTGCAGACATAAACACAGGTGTTGCCATGTAGCAAAAGAGATCAAGGAACTGAGCTAGAATAAAGCCAGCCTGACCTCTCTGTTTAAAAAGAAAAGAGGCTAGTTTGAAACTCAAATCAGCTCTCAAATCTGGTTAAACAATCAATCTCATAAATACCTGTATTTGCAGTACTACAGTATAAAATAACTTGTAAAACTATGGATTTAGACCTCACACAGATTTCAAAATTTGACAGTACACTGGACTTCATATGTCAGTTCATCTTGGAGTATCTTTCTGCTATAACAAAATTCTGTGCTTGCTCCACTGAAGCAAAGATCAGGAAAAGAAACCCCAACCACACCAAAAAAAAAAAAAATCCATGCTTGAAAGATGGCTCAGATGCAGAGGCTTTCCTGAAGTTTTTTAAGAGTTCTCTAACTCCATTAACAGCAACTGCAAACACACTGGCCAAGGAGCTGTGACTTGAAGGGGGAAGATTATAAACTGTATTTTGACTGTGAATCTCCTGCCAGAGATATTTGGTTTTCTTTAGTCTAAAAAACACATACATTTCTTGTGCATAAGCAAAAGAAAAATAATAAGAATATAATCCTACTTGTACTTTCAATTGAGAAACTGTTTTGAGAAGCAATTATACCTCTTCATGTAACAAACACAAAAATTCTCAAAAACATGAGAGAAGAGTAGATGAGATTGAAGCTTGCAGTTCATACTTCCATGGAAACTGGAAGAAACTGAAATACACTCTAAAGAAAATGGTCTGAGTGTCAAACCTGTCAGATTCAAGTTTTTGAGTGAGACTCCTGTAAAGTGCACATCATCTTTTATATCCACTTTGCCATTATGATTCCTCCTGTTACTTGTGAACAAATTACAGGTGTTGACCTGGAACTCTATTTAGAAATCCAGTGCATCTTCACTGCCCATTGCTAATCACTCACTGCTGCTCTGACCCAGCCTAAGCCAGGTTACAAGACTACAGTGAAAGTCTGTATCATTCTGGAAAATGTAGCACAGTTAAAAATAACCTCTTTTTCAACAAGGATTGGTTGGAATATTGGAGGATTCTATTTGAAAGTTACACAACTAATATTGTTTAGAAGGGAAAAGAACCCTTGTCTATGTTCAGATATATGGCAGCAACAGTAACTGCAACAGTCAACAGAAAAGTAAATGGCATAGTGTAAAGTGGTTGGGAACAAATCAATCTTGATACTCATGGCCAAAAATCAGCACTTGCCAGGCCACACTGGCATGGTCTAGATCTTGTCTTTCAGGACAAGCATAAAATTCAGGTATTTCAGTAAGTAGAATATTGAGATGTTTCAGGATAACGTTATACTTTTGCAGAGGTGATTGTCATTGTGCTGACGTTTCCCTCCAGCAGGTTTTAGGAGCATATGTTTAGTTTACTCAAGCAAAGCTAATGGGTGAAAATACTAATGCCTCATTTGAAGACAGCATAGGCACATGTAGTTTTTCGTTTGTACTTCCTTGTCCAAGACATGATTAAAACACTCTGCAGATGATAGTAATGCACTCTTCTGAAATTATGCAAGAAAGTAGGAGAGAGTGAAGAGATGGATTGTAATGCTTATAGGACATAACCAGGGACACCACAAATTCCCCAAATTCGTCCAGAGGCCAAGTCCAAGAAGGTACCAGAGACTGGCACTGGTATTTCAGTAGGTATAGCTATTGTAGCTCCAACCTCTGAACCCACTGAAGACTATACAATCAAAAGCATCCTGCTAACACTACTCACGGAGCCTCTCTGACACACTCAAAAAAAGCAACAAAAAACCGGGAACAGCAGAATAGTAGTTCAGATAAACAAGGTACAGAATTGCAGTATTAACTAATATTGTCTACAGGTTTGTGATGGAGGCTTGTATCAGTCTAAATTTCAGGCAGAGAAGAGCACAGGACAGGGAAGGGAGACCCCTGGGAGTACAAACAAGTGTTTTGACTCCAGGACAGAAGAGGTAATCCCTCCAGGATGTGAACACGGAATTGAAGATACCAGTTTCAAAAGGCATCTATATTTAATGCTAATGCTACTAATTTCAAAAAGCATTTGTATTTCATGCTAATGTTTACTAGCAAGCCTTTGTGACTTGGTAAGGCCTGGAAAGGGAAAGCTGTTCTGTTCTCTGTTTCTGTTCTCTCGTATATTCCATCCTCTTTCCTTCAACATCTGACATTTTCCTGTAAGAGGAGGTCCTCACCACAAACAGGAAAGACCTAAGTAGAACAGGAGCAAGAACACTTTCAATGTAGATAATGAACACCCTATTGACTAAGCAAGCTACATTTGAGGGATATATTCCTCTACTTGTTGAAATGATTTTTGAGCACTTCACTAGAAGTGCAGATAACACAGCTCAACTGATACAACTTTCTCACCATCATTCTAAAGATAACTCAAAAAGCCCAAATCTAAAGTCTGTTCAGCCAGAGAAATTCATTGCACTAAAGCAGTTGCCTAAATTTTCTTTCCTCATTTTACCAAAACAGTGAGTCTTTACTCACTGTGTTACAAAAACAAGGAAAGAAAATTCACTGCAGATGAAAAAAAGGGAAGAGGAGAGTGGAGGGGCAGACAAGAGAGGAGAAAAAAGCTTTTCTCAAAGTTTTCATGCATGAAAACAAAACCTACACAACATGAATCTATGGAGAGTACGAGTTAATATCTAAGAACTATGGAGCCAAAACACTGCCAGCACTAAACCCAAGAAGTTAAAAAAAAAAAAAAAAAAAGAAAAAGAAGTAGGAGATGTGTATTTAAAATCTGAATCTAATTAAAATACAAGATAAACCAAAGAAAAGAGCACTGTACTTTCAGACAGTTATTCGGCACCAGCTGTAACTAAGGAGCTGATTAAAGTGACTTAGTCAAATCTAGGTTTGCCCAACAGAAAGCTATGCAAATTTCACAGTATTTTTACTTCCTACAGGTAAAAAAGACCACTCATCATTAAGGTTACCTGTTTTGTGTTTTGATAACCAGGTGAACAGTGAGTCCATCATGAATTCCATGTTGAGTCAAAGTATCTTGATCTTTTAAAATTTTTCCAGCAAATATCAACACAAGCTGATCAGTGTGGGACTTGAAACGCTTAGAGATTTCTTCCTTGAACTAAACAAAAAAATTAGTATTACACATTTATGCAACTGAATATTGAACTGTAATTTTTTTAATAATTTATGAACAAGATATTTTTTACATTTGCTGTATTACCTCACCTGCACTGCATAAACCAGAAATACTTTATTATGTATTCTAAACTTCTTTTTTCAGATAGGAAATATTTCTTTTTCATACAAAAAAAGAACATGAGAAGAACTTCACATCTACATCACTAGTTATATAACTAGTGACAACAAAAAGCTGATTTCTCTTGAAGACTACTGTAGGTTCCATCAGGCACACATCCATGTCAATAAATACATACTATTATATACACTACTTAGACATATGTACGCACGTGGTCAAGTATGCATATGATTACATACTAGCAAGTACACACTAATACACATACATGCACACCACTGAAACCATCCACTGCTGAAAAACTAAGGATACAATGTCACAACCAGGATAAATCTGTCTAGACTTTTGCTGGCAATGAGTATCATTTTTTCTTGGACATATTTTTGCTGTCTTCTTTCCATGTGTCAAAACCAGCATTCCTTCCCACAGAGGCAAAAGTTACACCTTAGGTGGCTCTGTTTCCTCATTCAACACATGAGACAGCTACATAAAATGCAGCACAAATCGCTGGCCAGGGCATGGTGAAAAGCTGCATTTTTCAGTTCACTAAGAAATTATACCCTCATTGAAACAACTGAACACAGAAGCCCACTCTATACCTTCTTGCCTTCCTACTCAATAAAAACCAAGTTCTGCTTTAAATGAGTTCTAACTGAAATTTATTCTTCTCTGGAAAAATACTCTCATCAAAAACAAAAAATTCACAAAACTTAAAAGGAGTAAATCCAAGAAAAATGCTAAGGACTAACTTCCTTATAAGAATGCAAATAAATTTATGCAATAAGACTAGTCTGCAGGCTAAGTATTTTTAAAACAGTTCGAGGTAGTTAGAAAGTCTTTCAGAAGTTCACCCTGTTTAAAATTTTAAAGTCAAGTTGACCATCATACTTTAAAAAAAATCTCAAACATCCTACAGAAGTCTCATTCCATATAGAAAAATGTAATACTAATCTTGCAACTAGTTATTAATAATTACATTTTATAATAGGCAGGACCACTGTATTATGCTTTGAAAGTGAGTCTCTAGTTGAAGTATTTCATAGCACAGGAGAGAGAGTCCAAGAGACAATATACAGTAAAAGTCTCTGTGTTTGTGCAGAAGGTTGCCCTTGGTTAGTTAAAAGTCTACACTGAGTTAGTTCTAGTTCTTGAAAAAATCACTTTTCAGTCAGCCTTTATATTGGCAATATTTAGATTTATAAGTATTCCAGAGAGTCACTTAGTCCATTCCTTTTCCAAGTGGGTTACTTATCTGAATTACTTCTATCATGTTTATCTAGTCTGTTCTCTGAGGTCCCCAGCAACATTTTCCCAAGAAACTTATTTCAGTGTTTCACTATCCTATTTCTTTATCGTCCTTTCCACAGTGGACAACACAAACAGACTGTTATTTCCTTTTAAATAAGGTATTCCAGTAAGGTTAATCTTTCCTTGAGGGCTCTTTTCTAATCCAGTCATTCCCACCACCCTTCGGACTTTTCAAAACCAATTACTCTGTTAAGAAAAAGTTAGAAATCCATGTGGGAAAATATTCATGCTGACTTATTAAATAGCTATAAAGTCTAGATATTTTGTAGGATCACAGAAGGGCTGGTGTGTATGTCTCAAATACCAACAGCCAGATGGCTGTGGAGCCAACCAAGGACAGTTGGTAATAAGAGACAAGAATTGTTGGTAACAAACAAGGATTTTGGGTAATAATATGCCATTGGAAAGAACAGGATTTGACTGGAGAATGGGGCCACGCAAAGGTAGAGGGGCACTTTTCCAGGGCAAATATCCTTACTGTAGCTCCTGGAGATAGGCACAACACAGTATAGTGCAAGTGCAGGAATGAGGCTGAGAAGTGACCATGGACCGTGGGGTGAACCAAGACCAAAAAAGACATACAAAGCCCTACGACCCATTTCCAGAAAGGTCTAGAAGAAAGGACTGCACATGACAACAAATGTGCATAGAAAGTGAGAAACTTATCCCCGAGGCAGGGAAAGCCTTTCTGTAAAAAGGTATCCCCACAAAGCCCAGGCACACGTGTGCTCAGGACTCTGGACACACCCTCAGCTGGATCAATGCTGGAGCCAGGATTGGTCTCTTTTTCTTTCTTATTTTCTTGTTTCCTTTATTTCTTTCCTTCTCTCTTCTTTTCCATCTTACCCCTTTATTCAAAACCGACTGCAATGGGCTCATAGTAGGGTCAAGGACTTAACATACCAATGCCAGGTGTGTAATCTACAAATAAAACTTCCCAAGATCTTGTGGAGCCTCTGGCTTTTGTCATTCCTTTCTGTGACATCTCACTCTTTAAGTGGAAGGAAGCATCTACAAATCTTGAGTGCTCACTTCTCACTTCCACCTTAAGGGTGGAATGTCACATCTTTTTTTGCTGAACAACTGTTCGGGCAGTTACATCCTATTCTGAATTATCCCAGTTAGTTATCGTTAATATACATTCCAAAGCAACATAAAACCAGCAGAAATACTTACAATTTGGTACAAAGCTAATACATAAGAATAAAAGACTACCATACTGTGACAAATCAAAGAGTAATGTCATTTACCCAAACTCACTATCATATTTTCCACAATATGATATGACAGTGAGGTCCACAACTTAATTATCATCAGAAAGTTGATGTTGTAGTAGATAAACAATATTCATGGAATCACAGAATATCTCAAATTGGAAGGCAACCATAAGGATCATCAAGTCCAACTCCCTGTTCTTTGTAGGACTACCTAAAACTAAACCATATGACTGAGAGCATTGTCCATAAACTCCTTGAACTTTGACAGGCTTGGTGCCATGCACTTGGTGCCAGCACTTCCCACGACCCTATTCCAGGACTGACAACCCTCCCAGTGAAGAATCTTCACACAACTTCATTCCACTTCCTTGTGTCCTACTGCTGCACACGAGAGAGATCAGCTGCTTCCTCTCCAGTGCCCCAGCCCAAGGAAGCTGTAGGCTGCCATGCAAAACCAACACTGCAGTAAGACAGGATTGCAACCACCAATGTACCAGGACCCACAAAACAACCTCTATGACAACATACATGAATTATTCAAGGACACACCATATTTCTTTCCAGTCACAATAATGAAACTGCAGAGATTAATGAGCCAGTTTGGGCTGAGACATATTTACATACAAATCCTACTCAAGATGCAAGGGAAAAGTTTGGTCTCTTCCTCAGCTTCACTTTCATTCGGCATAACCTTGGAACATCTGAAATGACAGGATATAAGCAGAACATAAAGGGAAGAGTGCAGCAGTGCGTACTACTGGAAAGGGCTCAGGACTCATATTCTAGCGAGTTCTATTCCTTCCTGGCATCCTTCAGCAAGCCACTCCATTTCTCCAAGCTTTGACTTAGGAAAAATGGTTAGCTATACTTCTCTTCCCCAAAAAAGCACCTGGCAATCTACTCCCTCCCTGTTTCTTGTGTACCTGCTCACTGGCAAAGCAAGGCAAACTGTCAACTCCTTGATTTAGATTAATCACTGGCCAGAACAGGGTTAATTTTTGTAGTAGCCAGGAGGAGGCATTGCCAGAACCTAGTGGTCATAGCACTTCCTGTAATTGCCTGCAGCAGAGGAAAGCGACTCTCTTCTGCGGTGAAGGGGATGCTTCTGGTGGAGAAAATATGGTGGAGGAAGCCATCTGGTATTGTCTATTACTGGGGTACTTTTTTTTCCCATGTGAATCGTTCTTTTCCTTATACCCTCTGTCACTGTATTGTTGCTGTTACTATTAATTTCCTTATCTCATTGATGTTTCCAGTAAATTGTTTGTATCTCAACTTGTGATCTTCATCTTTTCTGCCTAAAATTCTTCTCTCCAACTCATCACAGTGGAGAAAGAGAGGGGAAAACAGAGAAGCAAGTGAGAGCAGCATGTGGTTTGGAGTCTCGGTGGGGGCACTGAACTGGGGAGAACCATTCCTAAACCATGACAGCACTACTTAGCAAGAGCCAAAATGTCGATGTGTTATCAACATTATTCTCGTACTTAATTCAAAACACACAGAACCACATGAGCTACTAAGAAAATTATCTCAGTCAAAATCAGGACACCATGTCACCATATGTTCCAAATTCTTAATATTTTGCCCTAACTTTACTCCTAGACAATGACCTTTTTACAGAGCCAAGGTTTATAGTCATTAAGTTGAAATGTTGCCTTGCTCTAAAAATCTTAACATGACACCTCTACCATAGCTAATTATTTATTAAAGTTTTCTGTGCTGTTGGTAATTTTGAACTGTGTAAAGGACAATCTTTAAAAATTCTGTGATACAGCTGACTGAAGGTGAAGGATTTGAGCAAAACAAACTCACAGGAAGAATGCAGGCCCTATCTGACATGGATAAAGAAAAAAAAACAATCAGAAGAAATATATGAATATTAAACTGTTACTTTTATGCAGAAAAGTATCTACACACAAGACACTTCACAGTATTACTTAAACAGGTTTCCTTATTTTACTGTATCTGCCAATTATTTATCAGAAAACACTTGCTGAGTACTATAGTCGGTTAACTGATACCTTTGAGTTGTATCTAACCAAGCCAACTGTCCGGAAAGTCATTATACATTTACTTTTGAAGGTTTTTCTTCTATCAAATAGCCACCTATCATCACTCTAAAACAATTTTAATTAAGTTCCCAAAATGAGAAGAAAACACCAAACTGTTTAAGAAATATGAATCAGAGTATATTGCAAGGCAGACTTCATAAAGACCATTTTAGACACCAGATGATGGAAAACCTAATGCTAAATGATTCATGTACTCTAGTGCCTTGACTGTCAAGAGAAAGCTAAATCACAGTCCTGGAAAAGAAGAACAAGTCAGATTCCACTATATATTTTCAACCTCCTTTGTTTGCACCATTCAGTAATCCCTGGATTACGGAAAAACAGCAAACCAGAATTGGATTAGGTTAAGAGAACTGAAATTAAACTGAACCAGGCACAAACATGAAACCTTTGATTTCTGAATTTAAAGTATCGACCACGAGCTGGACTCAAAGTATACAACTTTATGAGATCTCTATTCAACAAATAGCAGAGCCTCTACACAATGTACACATTTACACATATAATTCTGTAGGTCAGTTTTTTTATCTGTAATTTGCTCTAGTACAGAAAGCACGTTTGTGTTCACCTAGTTTTAAAAACATATTACAAGCTGTTAAGTATGCTATTACTGAAAACTATACTTCATACTGAAAATAAATTCCATTAAATGTTTCAGTTAAATAAAAAAACAGAAAAAAAACCCTCAAACCTTCAAAAGAACCAAATCTGTTTTCTGTGGAAGTAAACTCAATTTCACTAAGTTTTCCAGATGGTCATTGCTCTGAAATTTTCATATAATCACAGGACTGACAAGAATTCTCTGCAAGAACTGCAAGCTTCTGAAATTTTTACTGCAGATTTACTATATCCACTCTTTGTTGGCCTAGAAGTTAATAACACACAGCTAGTCACGTTACTCTGTTTCGGAGTTGAAATGTTCACGGAATGCACCACTCACACTGGTGGACAGTAATTCTGAACCAGTTACGATAAACTGCAAATGTCAACACAGGGCATTAAAAGAGCACCATGAAGCCTCAGCAAGCTTCAACTCTTCTAAAATTCACTCTGTGTAAACAGTCTAAATGATGAAAGTAAAACTATTTTCCATGAAGCTGATTCCAACACCTCACCACTTAAACAACTCAAGCTGTTCCCTAAGATAGGAAGGCATAAGTTGTTCCTAACATGAGTGCACTTTTTCTTTGCAGAAACACATTAAGTCAACTCTTCTAGGTAAGAATATCAAAGATTGTACGACACATAACCAGTCAAGAAAGCAAATATTTGGTCCTTGTCCTAATACTGAGCCAAACTGTGCTCAGCACAATCAAATAGGTTTGAAGAAAAAAAGGCAGAGACTCGCAATCAACCGACCTCCCAGAGTGGCTTTGTACTTAAAGGTTACTTTCCATTCCAACTTGCATACTCACTGTTCCAGCTGCACAACACAGGATCAGCAATAACAAACCCTATTTTGCTGAAGTCTTCCAAAACAGGAAAAAAAATCTTCACAGAAAAATTGCAGGTCTGATTTATATTAATGGAGCAACATAAAATATGATTTGTGTAGCCTTAAATTTGGCCCCGACGAACCAAAACACTCTCCTAGAAAATCCAGGTTATTGTTCTGGTAATATTCTGAAATGATTGCAGAGAAATAAACAAGTCAACTCACAGTCATAATGATGGCCAGTCTTCGCGAACGAAGAACCGGGGAAG
>NW_020955199.1:1110130-1117710 GCF_003031625.1 Empidonax traillii
TTTCCACCTTCCAGCCTGCGCATTGGATTTTTTAGGTGAGACACAGTGTGCGCGGAACTGAGCCCACCCTTTAATCCTGAGGTTCATCTGCCGGGGCCAAGCACGCTTGGACGGTGGCAGCGAGGTCCTCAGGACGTAGATGGATTGCCTTACAGGGCTAACAAGCTCCATCTGCCCGGGGAGGGGCCCTGACCGGGAATCAAACCTGGGCCTTGGCGGTGACAGCGCCGCGTCCTTAACCACTAGACCACCAGGGGCACAGTCGTAATATGAGCTACAGAAATATACAACTGAATGGGGTTTATTCTGCTGGGTGACTTGGGTTGCTTGAGGGTTTTTTTAACAAGCTGCAAGTTATTGGCCCACCTATCTCAACCATACAAATAACTTGCCGATTCCAGATGCATTTGGACAGATGTTCAACTTGTCTGATATTTGAGATTAACTTATTTTCAAGGTTGCCTAAAGAAACATCACATCTACTGCTGACGCTTATTACCATCAAAAGCTCATTTTCACAGTTTAAGAGAAACAGCCACCATTAGTCACACTGTGGGGACAGTGCATTTTTTAGTGTTGTTACACTGCCCGGGACTTCACGTAAATCGCCAACTTATTAGTGCAGTCTTACTTCACAGGGACAAAGACATAACTGCAGATCTAATCTTTTAACAGTGGTTGCAAGAGAGACAACACTCAGAGCTAATGTATCTGTGGACAACAAAGACATTTGATGTAGTGTGCTCTATTAACTCCCTAAACTTGCAAGGCTGCTTTCCATAAAAATTCACGCTCTTGTTGGGTTGTACAATTATTTCAGTTTAAGACAATTGCTTATTTGAAAGCCTGGTAGCTCCACCAGTATTCATCTGAAACAAACTTGTTGAAGTCAAATATATTCTGAAATTCACATCTTAAGTAAATCTGTTTATAATTCCTGAAGGATGCACACTAATGGCTAACTGCTTTTCAGGACAAATGCAATTCTTAGGTTAGCTTCAGCTTATGAATCTCTCTTTTGAAATACCCAAACAAAACAAAAGCCCCCAAACTGCAAAGACTTTTACAAAAACTGCATTGATGCTGCTCACAAATCTATGGAGAACAGAGAAGTGAAAAGCACCCCTTTCAGACTGATATTGCTGGGAAAGCAGTGAACAACATTAAAAAGCAAACACAGTCATTTTACCTTTGGGAGAAATGCCTAGATTAAGCTTGCAGAGAGAGCAGCTGATAGCACACAATACTGCAGCTGCCAAAAGACTAGTGAAGACAAGAGAGCAGTCTCAACCCACTGGCAGCTGGAGAGAAGATCTCAACGAAACTTGGGTGTGGGACACTTTTAGGCCAAATGCTGATGTTAAAATAAAACAAAACAAGCAAACAAACAAGGAAAAAAAAACCCTGAATCTAAAAAAGACAAAAGGGTAAAAAACCTGAAAGAAATATCAGCATTTTCTCTCTTCGCAGCAACTAGGTGGAGCAACAGTCTAACAGGTTAGCCAAGGTGGTAACACTACCTTTGATACTCGGGAGCCTTCATCTTTTGT
The DNA here is from genome assembly GCF_003031625.1 of Empidonax traillii. Classification (NCBI taxonomy): domain Eukaryota; kingdom Metazoa; phylum Chordata; class Aves; order Passeriformes; family Tyrannidae; genus Empidonax; species Empidonax traillii. Next base: position 1,111,681 of record NW_020955199.1, read on the forward strand.
ATCCTGCTCTGACAACCAGAGTGTCTTTCAGCTCATGTATAAGGTACGATTTCAAGTTCTGTACCTAGACACTAATGGCATTCTCCCACATACAACCTTTTTTTGATGAGGTGTGTGCTAAAAAAAATGTAGAATAACACAGAGTTGCCATATTTAGAGACATTGCAGAGAAAAATGGGAAATCCTAAGGAAAATGCAGGAGGCTCTGAATGCAGCAATCTTAACATCCTCCGCAAGCAGGAGACTCATGCTTTTTACATTTTGATTACACCTTTTCTATGATTTGTAGCTTTCTAATCTAAATAAATGAAGTTCTAGTCGGTATTTGCATGGCAAACCTTCAAAAAAACCCAGAAGACTTGCAGGAAACAGTAATGATGAACCAGTAGGTGTTACTACTTCTGTTGAGAGAGAGGCACCACGGGGCAGAGACTTTTACACGAACTGCAATAACTTATTACAGTTATCTGACAACACTGCCATGCTAAGTACCCTATCCATAACTAGCACATTTAAGTACAGCAGACTGCAAATTTTACAACAAGAGTACAAGGATATGGCTTCCTCAAAACAAAGGCCTATTTGCTGTTTTTAAAGGCGGTGTTGGACCAAAAGAAGCACTGGAATTACAGAGGTGCTGGTGACTGCGTATGCCTTCCACAGTCACGCTCGTCAGCCAGTGAGACAACTACTGCCAACCTGAGTCAGCTTGACAGAACAACTCACACTTAGAGAATGAGAAAAGAGAAGGCTTCAGGGTGACCTAATTGCAGCCCTGCAGTCCCTGAAAAGAACTTACAGGAAAGATGGGGCAAGACTATTTACCAGAGCATGAAGTGGCAGGACAAGGGGGAACAGCTTCAAACTGAAGGAGTGCGGGTTTAGATTAGGTATCAGGAAGAAATTCTCTGCTGTGAGGGTGGTGAGGCACTGGAACATGTTGCCCAGGGAAGCTGTGGGCACCCTATCCATGGGGTGTTCAGGGCCAGGCTGGGTGGGGCTCTGAGTAACCCGGTCTAGTGGAAGGTGTCCCTGCCCACGGCAGGGAGGCTGGAACTGCATGATCTTCAAGGTCCCCTTCCAACCCAGGCCAGTCTATAAAACTCTAGACCCTCTGTTGTACAATAGGGAGAAGAGAGGCCGGGCAGGGGGGACGAAGACGAGTTTCTCCAGTACCCCGCGAGCCCCAGAGGGCAGCGCTCCTCTCCCGGGCCAGGATGGGCCGTGGGCTCGGCTGGAGCGGACCGAGCGCGCAGGACATGCTTCGTCACCGAGACGGGCTCCCGCCCCGCGCCGCCCCTCACCTGCCGGATGCTGCTGGTCTCGGACACGGCGAATTCCTCCTTCTCCTTAGGAGTCTTCACCGTGACTTTGATGATCCGCGGCTCGGCGGCACCGGCGGCGTCCCGGGTGGGGGAGCCCGGCGGGGCCCCCGCGGGATCTTCGGCTCTCTCCGACATGCCGCGGGCAGGGCAGGGCAGGGCAGGCCTGGCCGAGGTTCCAGCGGTTCCCGGCAGTTCCAGGCAGTTCCTGGCTGCTCCAGCCGAGCGCCGCCGCCGCGCCCCCCACACCGGAAACGGCCCGGCCGTCGCGCACCGTGATGACGCAGCGCAACGGGGAAGTTACTAGAACGGAGCGGTGCCGCGCGCCCCCCTCATCGCGCGTGCGCGCACCCCAGGGGGGCGGGGCCTGGGCCGCGTGACGAGAGTGGGGCGTGGCCCGCGCGCCTTTCCAGCCCTCCCGTGCGGCATCCAGGCCGCTCGTGTTCGGCCTCTGCCGACACTGCCCTGGGGGGTACATGGGCAGTGCTGGATCTCGTCCGGGGGCCCTCAGTACGGCAGAGTTAAGCAGCTACTGGAGAGGGTCCAGCGGGGTCACAGAGATGATCCAGAGTCAGGAGCTCTCTCCCATGAGGAGAGACTGCAGGAGCTGGGCCTGTTCAGTGTGGAGGAGACTGGGAGGGAGTGTCAGCAGTACATTCACATGTCTCAAAGGCGGGTCTCAAGAGGGTGGTGCCAGACTCTTTTTGGTGATGCCCAGCGATGGGACGAGAGCAGTGACCATAAACGAAAACAGAGGAAGTTACACCTCAATGTGAGGAAGAACTTCTTTCCATTTAGGATGGCAGAGTACTGGAACAGGTGCCCAAGGAAGTAATGGATTCCCTCTGTATGGAAACATTCAGAACCCACCTAGGCACATTCCTATGTAACCTGCTCTACATGACCCTGCCATGGCAAGGGAGTTGGATTGGATATCTCCAGAGGTCACTTCCAACCCTAACTACTCTGTGATTTGTCTGATTTTAGATTTAATCTCTGTGCTTTAACGACCTAGTTAAGGTGGTTAAACTGTGTGGAACTTTAGTGGTACACTTCTGGTGATGCTCAGGTGGTACTAGGAGATAGTAGAACAAACTTTTTTTTCCGAACAAACTTTGCCACACTTTCACTCTTACACAACCCGAGGGAATGTGTCACGGAGGTTTAGCCTGGGTATTAGGAAAAGGTTCTTCACCCAGAGGGTGGTTGGATACTGGCACAGGCTCCCCAGAGGAGTGGTCACAGCACCAATCCTGATGGAGTTCAAGAAGCGTTTGGATGATACTCTTGGGCACCTGGTATGACCCTTGGGGATGGTCCTGTGCAGGGCTAAGGGTTGGACTCGATAATCTTTTTGTGTCTGTTCCAGGTTGGACTTGGCTCCCAGCCAAGTGCCTGGACCCCGGGGACAAAACCTTCCCCCTCCCTTTCACTTTCTCCCAGCCAACTGAAAAAAAAAACAAAAGAACCCAAACCGAATAAATTTTAAATGGAAGATTTATATATATATATATAAAGAAAACTATATACACACTACTAATCAAAGGGAACTCCCCAAAAGGGAAAAGGGAAGGGAAAAGGAAAAGGGAAAAAGGGACAAAAAGGGATACAAAAGGGACAAAAAAGGGACAAAAAGTCAAATACTCCCCTCGAGAGGAAGCGAGCCACACCACACAGCTACCACAGCACTGTCCGCCTCTCAAGGCCAACCAGACACGTCAGGCCTCACTCCCTCACCCGGGCAGAGCGACAGTAGAGCTACCTCCACCTTGGGTCCGCCGGAAGAAAGAGAGCGAGAGCTTCCTCTCTCTCCTTAATTATACTCTTGCTTACGTAAAATCGTATGGAATACTGGGAACATGACCTTGGTTCCTTGGTTACAACCTGATCACCAAGGAAGGCTTAGATTCAAAACCACTACATTCTCCACTTTTTATTCTATACTATTTTACGTAACATTTATATTTCAAGTATTTGCTTTTATCCTGTGCATATATATATATATAGTCCTATGGAGTAGTTGTTTTATGGTAGAAGATTGACTTTAGTATCAACAGTAGTTCGGTTCAGATTCTTGGCACTTCAGTTATTATCACAGCTCAGGTTTAGGACTGGTTTATTGTTTCATCATCAGATATTGGTATTAGCCTTGGTTAGGTTTCTCATTTGGCAACTGGTTTCCTGTAAAACAATTTGAAGCACAAAGTTAGTTTTTTCTTAAAGATAAATTTCCTTGAGGCATATACTGTATCTTTTCATCCTTCCTCATCATTCACCATGTGTACCCTGGCTCTTGAGCGAAGACAACTCCAAGAATGGGTTTGCCTTGGCCCGAGGTAGGGGCAACCCAAACGGCTTTACCCAACATATCTCTCAGGTGAATCACTGGAATTTTGTTTTTATTTACAGTGTGGAGGGATTCTGCTTGGGCAGGGCCAGCTCGGTTGACAGAGCCTCTAGTATTTACCAACCAGGTGGCCTTGGCAAGGTGTTTATCCCAGTTCTTAAATTTTTCCTCACAAAGTGCTTTTAAAGTTGTTTTTAACAGTTCATTATATCTTTCAATTTTCCTAGCAGCAGGTGCATGATATGGAATGTGATAGACTCATTCAATACCATGCTCCCGTGCCCACGTGGCCACTAGATTATTCTTGAAATGAGTCCCATTGTCTGACTCAATTCGCTCTGGAGTGCCATGTCTCCATAAGACCTGCTTTTCCAGACTCAGAATGGTATTCCGGGCCGTTGCATGGGGCACTGAATATGTTTCCAACCATCCAGTGGTTGCTTCCACCATGGTAAGCACATAGCGCTTACCTTGGCGGGTCTGTGGCAACGTAATATAATCGACCTGCCATGCTTCTCTATATCTATACTTGTTCCAGCGTCCACCATACCATAGGGGCTTCAATCTTCTTGCCTGCTTGATAGTAGCACAGGTTTCACAATCATGGATAGCTTGGGAAATAGAGTCCATGGTTAAATCCACCTCTCGGTCTCATGCCCATCGGTAGGTGGCATCTCAGCCCTGATGACTTGAAGCATCATGGGCCCATCGGGCTAGGAACAACTCTCCCTTATGTTGCCAGTTCAGGTCTATTTGTGACACTTCAATTTGTGCAGCTGTATTCGCTTGTCTGTTATGATGTTTTTCGTTGGCTCAACTCTTGGGTACATGGGCATCTACGTGGCGGACTCACATCTAGTTTCTTTATTCTAGAAGCGATGTTCTGCCACAAATCAGCAGTCCATATGGGTCTTTCTCTACGCTTCCAACTCATGTTTTTCCATTGTTCTAGCCATCCTCATAGGGTATTGGCTATTATCCATGAGTCGGTATAGAGGTAGAGCCTTGGCCATTCTTCTCTCTCTGCGATGTCTAGGGCCAATTGGATTGCTTTGAGTTCCGCAAATTGACTCGATTCGCTTTTATCTTCAGTGGCCTCTGCCACTTGTCGTGTGGGACTCCAAACGGTTGTTTTCTACTTCCGGTTCCCTCCTATGATATGGCAAGAACCGTCAGTGAAAAGAGCATAACGTGTCTCTTCATCTGGCAGTTGATTATATGGCGGAGCTTCTTTAGCTCGACTTACTGGCTCTTCTTCCTCTTCATCTGCCAGACTGAAGTTCCCACTTTCAGGCCAATTAGTTATGATTTCCAGAATTCCGGGGCGATTCGAGTTTCCAATTCGGACACATTGCGTAATCAAAGCCATCCACTTACTCCACGTAGCATCAGTAGTATGATGTGTAGGAGGCACTTTCTCTTTGAACATCCAACTCAGTACCGGTAGTCGGGGTGCTAGGAAAAGCTGTGCTTCAGTGCCAATCACTTCTGAAGCTGCTTGTATGCCTTCGTGTGCTGCCAGTATTTCCTTCTCCATAAGGGTGTAGTTGGCTTCAGATCCTTTGTAGCTTCGGCTCCAGAAGCCAAGTGGTCGCCCTCGTGTTTCGCCAGGCACTTTTTGCTAGAGGCTCCAGGAGGGACCATTATCTCCAGATGCAGTGTAAAGTACATTTTTTACATCTGGTCCTGTCCTAACTGGCCCAAGAGCCACGGCATGTGCAATCTCTTGCTTGATCTGCCTGAAAGCCTGCTGTTGTTCAGGACCCCACTGGAAATCATTTTTTTTACGGGTCACAAAATAAAGAGGGCTCACAATTTGGCTGTACTCGGGGATGTGCATCCTCCAGAAGCCTATGGCTCCCAGAAAAGCTTGGGTCTCCTTTTTGTTTGTCGGTGGAGCCATTGCTATAATTTTATTGATGACCTCGGTTGGAATTTGGCGCCTTCCATCTTGCCATTTCACTCCTAGGAATTGGATCTCTCTGGCAGGTTCCTTGACCTTGCTTTTCTTAATGGCGAAACCGACCTTGAGGAGAATTTGAATGATCTTCTTTCCTTTGTCGAAAATTTCCTTCGCTGTGTCCCCCCATACAATGATGTCATCAATGTACTGGATGTGTTCTGGGGCCTCACTCTTCTCCAGTACAACCTGAATCAACCCATGACATATGATGGGACTGTGTTTCCACCCCTGGGGCAGTCGATTCCAGGTGTATTGCACGCCCCTCCACGTGAAAGCAAACTGCGGCCTGCACTCTTCTGCCAAGGGAATGGAGAAAAATGCATTTGCTATGTCAATGGTAGCATACCACTTCGCTGTCTTGGACTCCAGCTCGTACTGGAGCTCCAACATATCTGGTA
>NW_020955199.1:1118978-1120153 GCF_003031625.1 Empidonax traillii
CCTGGGGCAGTCGATTCCAGGTGTATTGCACGCCCCTCCACGTGAAAGCAAACTGCGGCCTGCACTCTTCTGCCAAGGGAATGGAGAAAAATGCATTTGCTATGTCAATGGTAGCATACCACTTCGCTGTCTTGGACTCCAGCTCGTACTGGAGCTCCAACATATCTGGTACAGCGGCACTCAATGGCGATGTGACTTCATTCAAGCCACGATAGTCTACCGTCAGTCTCCATTCACCATCAGATTTGCGTACAGGCCAAATGGGGCTGTTGAAGGGTGATTGAGTTTTACTGATTACCCCTTGACTCTCCAACTTCCTGATCATCTTTTGAATAGGGATCACAGTATCTCGATTGGTCCAGTATTGTCGCCTATGTATTGTTGAAGTGGCTATTGGCACTTGTTGATCATCAACTCGCAGGATTTCTACAACAGAAGGATCTTTTGAGAGACCAGGCAGGGCAGACAATTGCTTGTATTTCTCTTTAGTTACCGTGACTACACTAAAAGCCCATCGGTATCCCTTCGGGTCCTTGGACGGTTAGGGCCCTTCCTCCTGCGTGTAGGGGGAGGAGTTGTTGACCAAGATCTGGACCAAGATAGAGGTTGAGGTCGAGTTTGTGGTCTAGATCACTTTACTGGTGCGTCTTTGTAGTCATCTCCGTCTTCGTAGTCATCCTCATATTGGGAATATTCATAATCTCCTTCCATTTTTCCCTTAGAGTGGGTGGGTTGACGTCGGACTTCGGAAAGATCTTCGAAATTCTCTGCTATAGTCTATATTCACTGACACATTGTTTCTACATCTGGTTCATCCAACTTTGGATGGAATGCTGAAATTAGGCAGTTGATGTATTGTGCAGGGGCACCTTTGATCACTTTTCTTCACATTGGATTGGTACATGGGAGACGCGCAGGGTCTAAGATATCATAATAGTCCGGTTTACTGAAGATAAGTTCAAGCATGGCCAGTTCCCATAGATATTGAATACCTTCTTCCGCAGTTGTCCATTTTCTTGGAGAACTTGTTAAGTACTCTTTAAACGGATATCTCTCTCTCATCGCAGTAAGGATCCTAAGCCAGAGACTATGACTAAATCGTTCTCGTGCAATCCCTTGTTCAATTTCACGGTCTCGAGCCAGAGATCCCAACTGCTGTGCTTCATGACCTTCCA